>NW_027330822.1:0-140597 GCF_022965805.1 Primulina eburnea
TGTCCATCCGTTTGAGCATGACAAGTAGTAGAAAACAACAATTTTGTGCCAAGTTTAGCCCATAAAGTATTCCAAAAGTAACTCAAGAATTTAACATCGCGACCAGAAACAATAGTCCTAGGCATGCCATGCAACCTAACGACTTCTCTAAAGAACAAATCCGCAATGTTTGAAGCATCATCGGTTTTATGACAAGCTATAAAATGTGCCATCTTAGAGAATCTATCCACAACAACAAAAATAGAATCCCTCCCCTTAGTCCTAGGCAACCCCAAAATAAAGTCCATAGAAATGTCAATCCAAGTTCTTTTTAAGAATAACACGCAAAAGTGTTCCCAAAGTTATTGACAACTACAGTTTGTCCATCCGTTTGAGCATGACAAGTAGTAGAAAACAACAATTTTTGTCAAGTTTAGCCCATAAAGTCTTCCAAAAGTAACTCAAGAATTTAATCGCGACCACAAACCATAGTCCTAGGCATGCCATGCAACCTAACGACTTCTCTAAAGAACAAATCCGCAATGTTTGAAGCATCATCGGTTTTATGACAAGCTATAAAATGTGCCATCTTAGAGAATCTATCCACAACAACAAAATAGAATCCCTCCCCTTCTTAGTCCTAGGCAACCCCAAAATAAAGTCCATAGAAATGTCAATCCAAGTTCTTTTTAAGAATAACACGCAAAAGTGTTCCCAAAGTTCTATTGACAACTACAGTTTGTCCATCCGTTTGAGCATGACAAGTAGTAGAAAACAACAATTTTGTGCCAAGTTTAGCCCATAAAGTATTCCAAAAGTAACTCAAGAATTTAACATCGCGACCAGAAACAATATTCCTAGGCATGCCATGCAACCTAACGACTTCTCTAAAGAACAAATCCGCAATGTTTGAAGCATCATCGGTTTTATGACAAGCTATAAAATGTGCCATCTTAGAGAATCTATCCACAACAACAAAAATAGAATCCCTCCCCTTCTTAGTCCTAGGCAACCCCAAAATAAAGTCCATAGAAATGTCAATCCAAGTTCTTTTTAAGAAAGCACGCAAAAGTGTTCCCAAAGTTCTATTGACAACTAGTTTGTCCATCCGTTTGAGCATGACAAGTAGTAGAAAACAACAATTTTGTGCCAAGTTTAGCCCAAAAATCTTCAAAAGTAACTCAAGAATTTAACATCGCGACCAGAAACAAAGTTCTAGGCATGCCATGCAACCTAACGACTTCTCTAAAGAACAAATCCGCAATGTTTGAAGCATCATCGGTTTTATGACAAGCTATAAAATGTGCCATCTTAGAGAATGTAAGGCTCGAAGATTTAGTTATCATAATCAGAGGGATTTGTTGATTTAAGATGATTGTAGATGTATTTCATTGGACTAGAAAATAAAGGGAAATGTATAATAAAGATGTGAAAGATAGTCAAAGAATAAGGTCGAAGCTATGGCGCACATGCGCGAAGGATGCGCGCATATGCATGGAATCCAGTAGCATTGGCGCATATGCGCGGAAAGAGTGGCGCATATGCGCGACATGTACAGCAGCCTCGGCGCATATGCGCAAGAGTAGGGCGCATATGCGCGGAGCGTCCAGAACCATTGACGCATATGCGCGAGTTTAGTGGCGCAGCGCGAGTGCTAAATCTGCCGAGACAGTAGGTTCGCGCATATGCGCGAATAATGCCACGCATATGCGCGAGACGTGAAATACAAAGGATTTGCCATGTGTATTGAGGCATGCAATATATATAACATGGCACAATTCTCTCTCTCCATTCCAGCAGTAGACTCGGCAGAATTCAAAGGAAAGCTCCAAACTTCCTTCCACTTTTAAATTGTGATTTCATAAGATTAATCATCCAAATTCAAATCCGACTTCGGTGTTGAGCTTCTCTCTTTATTAGCTACAAGGTGATGTTAGTTTTCTTTCCTTCGATTCCAGCATGTTTTGAAATATGTGTTGGGAGAATTATGATTTAAGCTTTAAGATGTGTTCTTGAAGTGATGGTTACCATAGTAACGTAAACGGATCGTAAGATATCGTATGTGATGGTTTTCGAATTCTAGCATATATTGAATAGAGATTGTGTAGATTTTGAGGATATGATGTACTCATGAGATCGATTATTGATTGTGGAGATTGGATATTAATCTATATTGATATCTGTTGACAATTGATTGACCGGTGTCGAGAATACGTATTAGCCGTCAGATTGTATTGAGATCACGTAGTGATTTGAATATGTGTTGATTAGATTAGGAATTGATAGAGTTTATATCAACATTTCCATTTCCCGATTCGTATTTGGCGATCGTGACCAGACGATTCTATCGACGACAAGGTATAGTACATGTTTTGTTGGGGAATCACGACTCAAATGAGATCACATTTGAGTTTCCCCACCCAAAATCACATACTTGTTTTATTGTTCATACCTGGCGATGATTATGATTTGTTATAGAGGGTTTATTAGAACTTGTATGCAGATCTTGCCTATGCTTGGTTTACAGATCGTGTAGCATTGCATTATGCTTGTTTGCAGATTTTGTATTCATGCATTAAGATAGGGCAGTCTGGAGATCAGGCAGACTACTAGATGTTCGGCGATATCTCAGCTTAGGGGAAGATCACCGCCCCTTTGTAGACGTGGATACAGATCAGGCCGAAGTCTAGGAATAAGACGTACAGCACCTCGATTGGTAGGGTAGGTGACAGCCAGTGACGTCTTATTCACAACGGGATCCCTAGAGTTCTAGTCGAGTCGAGTCTAGACATGATTAGATTCACATTGCATGATTTTGTATGAATGACATTCATATCAGCATGTTTTCATGTTTGGATTGTTTATATGCATGTTACATGTTTATACTGGGATTTGTTCTCACCGGTTTTCCGGCTGTTGTTATGTCTGTATGTGTGCATAACAACAGGTGGGGCAGGATCTGGGTCACGACAGAGATGAGCGATGGACATAGCGTGGTGATCACGGGCCTAGCAGATGGACTAGTAGAATTACTTTTATCTTGTACTGTATTTCACTACTAGTTGATAGAGGATGGATTAAACAAGAAATGTTGTATCCTATGTTTGTATATTATGCTGATGTAATAAAATAGGGACATGTTTTATGCCTAGTTAGTAACATTTGATTGAATGTTAAAAGCGAAAATTTGACCCACGTTTTATGTTAACGATCCATTTAACCCCAAGAAAAAGAATTAGAGCCCGGGTCCCCACAGAGAATCTATCCACAACAACAAAAATAGAATCCCTCCCCTTCTTAGTCCTAAACAACCCCAAATAAAGTCCATAGAAATGTCAATCCAAGTTCTTTTTAAGAAAAGCATGCAAAATTGTTCCCAAAGTTCTATTGACAACTTCAGTTTGTCCATCCGTTTGAGCATGACAAGTAGTAGAAAACAACAATTTTGTGCCAAGTTTAGCCCATAAAGTATTCCAAAAGTAACTCAAGAGTTTAACATCGTGACCAGAATCAATAGTCCTAGGCATGCCATGCAACCTAGCGACTTCTCTAAAGAACAAATCCGCAATGTTTGAAGCATCATCGGTTTTATGACAAGCTATAAAATGTGCCATCTTAGAGAATCTATCCACAACAACAAAAATAGAATCCCTCCCCTTCTTAGTCCTAGGACAACCCCAAAATAAAGTCCATAGAAATGTCAATCCAAGTTCTTTTTAAGAATAACACGCAAAAGTGTTCCCAAAGTTCTATTGACAACTTCAGTTTGTCCATCCGTTTTAGCATGACAAGTAGTAGAAAACAACAATTTTGTGCCAAGTTTAGCCCATAAAGTATTCCAAAAGTAACTCAAGAGTTTAACATTGCGAACAGAATCAATAGTCCTAGGCATGCCATGCAACCTAGCGACTTCTCTAAAGAACAAACCCGCAATGTTTGAAGCATCATCGGTTTTATGACAAGCTATAAAATGTGCCATCTTAGAGAATCTATCCACAACCACAAAAATAGAATCCTCCCCTTCTTAGTCCAGGACAACCCCAAAATAAAGTCCATAGAAATGACAATCCAAGTTCTTTTTAAGAATAACACGCAAAAGTGTTCCCAAAGTTCTATTGAAAACTACAGTTTGTCCATCCGTTTGAGCATGACAAGTAGTAGAAAACAACCATTTTTTGTCAAGTTTGGCCAATAAAGTCTTCCAAAAGTAACTCATGAATTTAACCTCGCGACCAGAAACAATAGTCCTAGGCAAGCCATGCAACCTAACGACTTCTCTAAAGAACAAATCCGCAATGTTTGAAGCATCATCGGTTTTATGACAAGCTATAAAATGTGCCATCTTAGAGAATCTATCCACAACTACAAAAATAGAATCCCTCCCCTTATTAGTCCTAGGCAACCACAAAATAAAGTCAATAGAAATGTCAATCCAAGTTCTTTTTAAGAATAACACGCAAAAGTGTTCCCAAAGTTTTATTGACAACTACAGTTTGTCCATCCGTTTGAACATGACAAGTAGTAGAAAACAACAATTTTGTGCCAAATTTAGCCCATAAAGTATTCCAAAAGTAACTCAAGAATTTAACATCGCGACCAGAAACAATAGTCCTAGGCATGCCATGCAACCTAGCGACTTCTCTAAAGAACAAATCCGCAATGTTTGAAGCATCATCAATTTTATGACAAGATATAAAATGTGCCATCTTAGAGAATCTATCCACAACAACAAAAATAGAATCCCTCCCCTTCTTAGTCCTAGGCAACCCAAAAATAAAGTCCATAGAAATGTCAATCAAGGTTCTTTTTAAGAACCTGCACGCAAATGTGTTCCCAAAATCCTATTGACAACTACAGTTTGTCCATCCGTTTGAGCATGACAAGTAGTAGAAAACAACAATTTTGTGCCAAGTTTAGCCCAGAAAATCTTTCAAAAGTAACTCAAGAATTTAACATCGCGACCAGAAACAAAAGTTCTAGGCATGCCATGCAACCTAACGACTTCTCTAAAGAACAAATCTGCAATGTTTGAAGCATCATCGGTTTTATGACAAGCTATAAAATGTGCCATCTTAGAGAATCTATCCACAACAACAAAAATAGAATCCCTCCCCTTCTTAGTCCTAGACAACCCCAAAATAAAGTCTATAGAAATGTCAATCCAAGTTCTTTTTAAGAATAACACACAAAAGTGTTCCCAAAGTTCTATTGACAACTACAGTTTGTCCATCCGTTTGAGCATGAAAAGTAGTAGAAAACAACAATTTTGTGCCAAGTTTAGCCAATAAAGTATTCCAAAAGTAACTCAAGAATTTGACATCGCAACCAGAATCAATAGTCCTAGGCATGCCATGCAACCTAGCGACTTCCCTAAAGAATAAATCCGCAATGTTTGAAGCATCATCGGTTTTATGACAAGATATAAAATGTGCCATCTTAGAGAATCTATCCACAACAACAAAAATAGAATCCCTCCCCTTTTTAGTCCTAGACAGCCCCAAAATAAAGTCCATAGAAATGTCAATCCAAGTTCTTTTTAAGAATAGCAGGCAAAAGTGTTCCCAAAGTTCTATTGACAACTTCAGTTTGTCCATCCGTTTTAGCATGTCAAGTAGTAGAAAACAACAATTTTGTGCCAAGCTTAGCCCATAAAGTATTCCAAAAGTAACTCAAGAATTTAACATCGCGACCAGAAACAATTGTCCTAGGCATGCCGTGCAAAATAACGACTTCTCTAAAGAACAAATCCGCAATGTTTAAAGCATCATCAGTTTTATGACAGGCTATAAAATGTGCCATCGTAGAGAATCTATCCACAACAACAAAAATAGAATCCCTCCCCTTGTTAGTCCTAGGCAACCACAAAATAAAGTCCATTGAAATGTCAATCCAAGTTCTTTTTAAGAATAACACGCAAAAGTGTTCCAAAAGTTCTATTGACAACTACAGTTTGTCCATCCGTTTGAGCATGACAAGTAGTAGAAAACAACAATTTTGTGCCAAGTTTAGCCCAGAAAATCTTTCAAAAGTAACTAAAGTAATTTAACATCGCGACCAGAAACAAAAGTTCTAGGCATCCCATGCAACCTAACGACTTCTCTAAAGAACAATTCCGCAATGTTTGAAGCATCATCGGTTTTATGACAAGCTATAAAATGTGCCATCTTAGAAAATCTATCCACAACAACAAAAATAAAATCCCTCCCCTTCTTAGTCCTAGACAGCCCCAAAATAAAGTCCATAGAAATGTCAATCCAAGTTCTTTTTAAGAATAGCACGCAAAAGTGTTCCTAAAGTCCTATTGACAACTTCAGTTTGTCCATCCGTTTGGGCATGACAAGTAGTAGAAAACAACAATTTTGTGCCAAATTTAGCCCACAAAGTATTCCAAAAGTAACTCAAGAGTTTAACTTCGCGAACAGAATCAATAGTCCTAGTCATGCCATGCAACCTAGCGACTTCTCTAAAGAACAAACCCGCCATAATTGAAGCATCATCGGTTTTATGACAAGCTATAAATGTGCCATCATAGAGAATCTATCCACAACCACAATAGAATCCCTCCCCTTCTTAGTCCAGGACAACCCCAAAAGTAACTCAAGAATTTAACATCGCGACCAGAAACAATAGTCCTAGGCATGCCATGCAACCTAACGACTTCTCTAAAGAAAAAATCCGCAATGTTTGAAGCATCATCGGTTTTATGACAAGCTATAAAATGTGCCATCTTAGAGAGAATCTATCCGCAACAACAAAAATAGAATCCCTCCCCTTCTTAGTCCTAGGCAACCCCAAAATAAAGCCCATAGAAATGTCAATCCAAGTTCTTCTTAAGAATAGCACGCAAAAGTGTTCCCAAAGTCCTATTGACAACTTCAGTTTGTCCATCCGTTTGAGCATGACAAGTAGTAGAAAACAACAATTTTGTGCCAAGTTTAGCCCATAAAGTATTCCAAAAGTAACTCAAGAATTTAACATCGCGACCAGAAACAATAGTCCTAGGCATGCCATGCAACCTAACGACTTCTCTAAAGAACAAATCCGCAATGTTTGAAACATCATCGGTTTTATGACAAGATATGAAATGTGCCGTCTTAGAGAATCTATCCACAACAACAAAAATAGAATCCATTCCCTTCTTCGTCCTAGACAATCCCAAAATAAAGTCCATAGAAATGTCAATCCAAGTTCTCTTTAAGAATAGCACGCAAAAGTGTTCCCAAAGTTCTATTGACAACTTCAGTTTGTCCATCCATTTGAGCATATCAAGTAGTAGAAAACAACAATTTTGTGCCAAGTTTAGCCCATAAAGTATTTCCAAAAGTAACTCAAGAATTTAACATCGCGACCAGAAACAATTGTCCTAGGCATGCCGTGCAAAATAACGACTTCTCTAAAGAACAAATCCGCAATGTTTGAAGCATCATCGGTTTTATGACAAGCTATAAATTGTGTCATCTTAGAGAATCTATCCACAACAACAAAAATAGAATCCCTCCCTTTCTTAGTCCTAGGCAACCCCAAAATAAAGTCCATAGAAATGTCAATCAAGGTTCTTTTTAAGAAAAGCACGCAAATGTGTTCCCAAAATCCTATTGACAACTACAGTTTGTTCATCCGTTTGAGCATGACAAGTAGTAGAAAACAATAATTTTGTGCCAAGTTTAGCCCAGAAAATCTTTCAAAAGTAACTCAAGAATTTAACATCGCGACCAGAAACAAAAGTTCTAGGCATGCCATGCAACCTAACGACTTCTCTAAAGAACAAATCCGCAATGTTTGAAGCATCATCGGTTTTATGACAAGATATAAAATGTGCCATCTTAGAGAATCTATCCACAACAACAAAAATAGAATCCCTCCCCTTCTTAGTCCTAGACAGCCCCAAAATAAAGTCCATAGAAATGTCAATCCATGTTCTTTTTAAGAATAGCACGCAAAAGTGTTCCCAAAGTTCTATTGACAACTCCAGTTTGTCCATCCGTTTGAGCATGACAAGTAGTAGAAAACAACAATTTTTTGTCAATTTTAGCCCATAAAGTCTTCCAAAGTAAATCATGAATTTAACATCGCGACCAGAAACAATTGTCCTAGGCATGCCGTGCAAAATAACGACTTCTCTAACGAACAAATCCGCAATGTTTGAAGCATCATCGGTTTTATGACAAGATATAAAATGTGCCATCTTAGAGAATCTATCCACAACAACAATAATAGAATCCCTCCCCTTCTTAGTTCTAGGCAACCCCAAAATAAAATCCATAGAAATGTCAATCAAGGTTTTTTTTAAGAAAAGCACGCAAATGTGTTCCCAAAATTCTATTGACAACTACAGTTTGTCCATCCGTTTGAGCATGACAAGTAGTAGAAAACAACAATTTTGAGCCAAGTTTAGCCCAGAAAATCTTTCAAAAGTAACTCAAAAATTTAACATCGCGACCAGAAACAAAAGTTCTAGGCATCCCATGCAACCTAACGACTTCTCTAAAGAACAAATCCGCAATGTTCGAAGCATCATCGGTTTTATGACAAGCTATAAAATGTGCCATCTTAGAGAATCTATCCACAACAACAAAAATAGAATCCCTCCCCTTATTAGTCCTAGGCAACCATAAAATAAAGTCCATAGAAATGTCAATCCAAGTTCTTTTTAAGAATAACACGCAAAAGTGTTCCCAAAGTTTTATTGACAACTACAGTTTGTCCATCCGTTTAATCATGACAAGTAGTAGAAAACAACAATTTTTTGCCAAGTTTAGCCCATAAAGTATTCCAAAAGTAACTCAAGAATTTAACATCGCGACCAGACTCAATAGTCCTAGGCATGCCATGCAACCTAGCGACTTCTCTAAAGAACAAATCCACAATGTTTGAAGCATCATCGGTTTTATGACAAGATATAAAATGTGTTATCTTAGAGAATCTATCCACAACAACAAAAATAGAATCCCTCCCCTTCTTAGTCCTAGACAGCCCCAAAATAAAGTCCATAGAAATGTCAATCCAAGTTCTTTTTAAGAATAGCACGCAAAAGTGTTCCCAAAGTTTTATTGACAACTTCAGTTTGTCCATCCGTTTTAGCATGACAAGTAGTAGAAAACAACAATTTTGTGCCAAGTTTAGCCCATAAAGTATTCCAAAAGTAACTCAAGAGTTTAACATTGCGAACAAAATCAATAGTCCTCGGCATGCCATGCAACCTAGCGACTTCTCTAAAGAACAAACCCGCAATGTTTGAAGCATCATCGGTTTTATGACAAGCTATAAAATGTGCCATCTTAGAGAATCTATCCACAACCACAAAAATAGAATCCCTCCCCTTCTTAGTCTAGGACAACCCCAAAATAAAGTCCATAGAAATGACAATCCAAGTTCTTTTTAAGATTAACACGCAAAAGTGTTCCCAAAGTTCTATCGACAACTACAGTTTGTCCATCCGTTTGAGCATGACAAGTAGTAGAAAACAACCATTTTTTGTCAAGTTTGGCCCATAAAGTCTTCCAAAAGTAACTCATGAATTTAACATCGCGACCAGAAACAATAGTCCTAGGCATGCCATGCAACCTAACGACTTCTCTAAAGAACAAATCCGCAATGTTTGATGCATCATCGGTTTTATGACATGCTATAAAATGTGCCATATTAGAGAATCTATCCACAACAACAAAAATAGAATCCCTCCCCTTCTTAGTCCTAGGCAACCACAAAATAAAGTCCATAGAAATGTCAATCCAAGTTCTTTTTAAGAATAACACGCAAAAGTGTTCCCAAAGTTCTATTGACAACCTTCAGTTTGTCCATCCGTTTGAGCATGACAAGTAGTAGAAAACAACAATTTTGTGCCAAGTTTAGCCCATAAAGTCTTCCAAAAGTAACTCAAGAATTTAACATCGCGACCAGAAACAATAGTCCTAGGCATGCCATGCAACCTAGCGACTTCTCTAAAGAACAAATCCGCAATGTTTGAAGCATCATCGGTTTTATGACAAGCTATAAAATGTGCCATCTTAGAGAATCTATCCACAACAACAAAAATAGAATCCCTCCCCTTCTTAGTCCTAGACAACCCCAAAATAAAGTCCATAGAAATGTCAATCCAAGTTCTTTTTAAGAATAACACGCAAAAGTGTTCCCAAAGTTCTATTGACAACTACAGTTTGTCCATCCGTTTAATCATGACAAGTAGTAGAAAACAACAATTTTGTGCCAAGTTTAGCCCATAAAGTATTCCAAAAGTAACTCAAGAATTTAACATCGCGACCAGAAACAATAGTCCTAGGCATGCCATGCAACCTAGCGACTTCTCTAAAGAACAAATCCGCAATGTTTGAAGCATCATCGGTTTTATGACAAGCTATAAAATGTGCCATCTTAGAGAATCTATCCACAACAACAAAAATAGAATCCCTCCCCTTCTTAGTCCTAGACAATCTCAAAATAAAGTCCATAGAAATGTCAATCCAAGTTATTTTAAAGAATAGCACGCAAAAGTGTTCCCAAAGTTCTATTGACAACTTCAGTTTGTCCATCCGTTTTAGCATGACAAGTAGTAGAAAACAACAATTTTGTGCCAAGTTTAGCCCATAAAGTATTCCAAAAGTAACTCAAGAGTTTAACATTGCGAACAGAATCAATAGTCCTAGGCATGCCATGCAACCTAGCAACTTCTCTAAAGAACAAACCCGCAATGTTTGAAGCATCATCGGTTTTATGACAAGCTATAAAATGTGCCATCTTAGAGAATCTATCCACAACCACAAAAATAGAATCCTTCCCCTTCTTAGTCCAGGACAACCCCAAAATAAAGTCCATAGAAATGACAATCCAAGTTCTTTTTAAGAATAACACGCAAAAGTGTTCCCAAAGTTCTATTGACAACTACAGTTTTTCCATCCGTTTGAGCATGACAAGTAGTAGAAAACAACAATTTTGTGCCAAGTTTAGCCCATAAAGTATTCCAAAAGTAACTCAAGAGTTTAACATTGCGAACAGAATCAATAGTCCTAGGCATGCCATGCAACCTAACGACTTCTCTAAAGAACAAATCCGCAATGTTTGAAGCATCATCGGTTTTATGACATGCTATAAAATGTGTCCATATTAGAGAATCTATCCACAACAACAAAAATAGGATCCCTCTCCTTCTTAGTCCTAGGCAACCACAAAATAAAGTCCATAGAAATGTCAATCCAAGTTCTTTTTAAAAATAACACGAAAAAGTGTTCCCAAAGTTCTATTGACAACTACAGTTTGTCCATCCGTTTGAGCATGACAAGTAGTAGAAAACTACAATTTTGTGCCAAGTTTAGCCCAAAAAATCTTTCAAAAGTAACTCAAGAATTTAACATCGCGACCAGAAACAAAAGTTCTTGGCATGCCATGCAACCTAACGACTTCTCTGAAGAACAAATCCGCAATGTTTGAAGCATCATCGGTTTTATGACAAGCTATAAAATGTGCCATCTTAGAGAATGTAAGGCTCGAAGATTTAGTTATCATAATCAGAGGGATTTGTTGATAATTAAGATGATTGTAGATGTATTTCATTGGACTAGAAAAGAAAGGGAAATGTATAATAAAGATGTGAAAGATAGTCAAAAGAATAAGTAAGGTCGAAGCTATGGCGCACATGCGCGAAGGAATGCGCGCATATGCATGAGAATTCCAGTAGCATTGGCGCATATGCGCGGAAAGAGTGGCGCATATGCGCGACATGTACAGCAGCCTCGGCGCATATGCGCAAGAGTAGTGGCGCATATGCGCGGAGCGTCCAGAACCATTGACGCATATGCGCGAGTTTAGTGGCGCATATGCGCGAGTGCTAAATCTGCCGAGACAGTAGGTTCGGCGCATATGCGCGAATAATGCCGCGCATATGCGCGAGACGTGTAATACAAAGGATTTGCCATGTGTATTGAGGCATGCAATATATATAACATGGCACAATTCTCTCCTCATTCCAGCAGTAGACTCGGCAGAATTCAGAGGAAAAGCTCCAAACTTCCTTCCACTTTTAAATTGTGATTTCATAAGATTTAATCATCAAAATTCAAATCCGACTTCAAAGTTGAGCTTCTCTCTTTATTAGCTACAAGGTGATGTTAGTTTTCTTCGATTCCAGCATGTTTTGAAATATATGTGTTGGGAGAATTATGATTTAAGCTTTAAGATGTGTTCTTGAAGTGATGGTTACCATAGTAACGTAAACGGATCGTAAGATATCGTATGTGATGGTTTCGAATTCTAGCATATATTGAATATAGATTGTGTAGATTTTTGAGGATATGATGTACTCATGAGATCGATTATTGATTGTGGAGATTGGATATTAATCTATATTGATATCTGTTGACAATTTGATTGACCGGTGTCGAGAATTACGTCATTATGCCATCAGATTGTATTGAGATCACGTAGTGATTTGAATATGTGTTGATTAGATTAGGAATTGATAGAGTTTATATCAACATTTCCATTTCAGATTCGTATTGGCGATCGTGACAGCGATTCTACGACGAAAGGTATAGTACATGTTTTGTTTGGGGAATCACGACTCAAATGAGATCACATTTGAGTTTCCCAACCAAAATCACATACTTGTTTTATTGTTCATACCTGGATATGATTATGATTGTTATAGATTGGTTTATAGAACTTGTATGCAGATCTTGCTATGCTTTGTTTACAGATCGTGTAGCATTGCATTATGCTTGTTTGCAGATTTTGTATTCATGCATTAAGATAGGGCAGTCTGGAGATCAGGCAGACTACTAGATGTTCGGCGATATCTCAGCTTAGGGGAAGATCACCGCCCCTTTGTAGACGTGGATACAGATCAGGCCGAAGTCTAGGAATAAGACGTACAGCACCTCGATTGGTAGGGTAGGTGACAGCCAGTGACGTCTTATTCACAACGGGATCCCTAGAGTTCTAGTCGAGTCGAGTCTAGACATGATTAGATTCACATTGCATGATTTTGTATGAATGACATTCATATCAGCATGTTTCATGTTTGGATTGTTTATATGCATGTTACATGTTTATACTGGGATTTGTTCTCACCGGTTTTCCGGCTGTTGTTATGTCTGTATGTGTGCATAACAACAGGTGGGGCAGGATCTGGGTCACAACAGAGATGAGCGATGGACATAGCGTGGTGATCACGGGCCTAGCAGATGGACTAGTAGAATTACTTTTATCTTGTACTGTATTTCACTACTAGTTGATAGAGGATGGATTAAAACAAGAAATGTTGTATCCTATGTTTGTATATTATGCTGATGTAATAAAATAGGGACATGTTTTATGCCTAGTTAGTAACATTTGATTGAATGTTAAAAAGCGAAAATTTGACCCACGTTTTATGTTAACGATCCATTTAACCCCAAGAAAAAGAATTAGAGCCCGGGTCCCCACAGAGAATCTATCCACAACAACAAAAATAGAATCCCTCCCCTTCTTAGTCCTAAACAACCCCAAAATAAAGTCCATAGAAATGTCAATCCAAGTTCTTTTTAAGAAAAGCAAGCAAAATTGTTCCCAAAGTTCTATTGACAACTTCAGTTTGTCCATCCGTTTGAGCATGACAAGTAGTAGAAAACAACAATTTTGTGCCAAGTTTAGCCCATAAAGTATTCCAAAAGTAACTCAAGAGTTTAACATCGTGACCAGAATCAATAGTCCTAGGCATGCCATGCAACCTAGCGACTTCTCTAAAGAACAAACCCGCAATGTTTGAAGCATCATCGGTTTTATGACAAGCTATAAAATGTGCCATCTTAGAGAATCTATCCACAACCACAAAAATAGAATCCCTCCCCTTCTTAGTCCAGGACAACCCCAAAATAAAGTCCATAGAAATGAAAATCCAAGTTCTTTTTAAGAATAACACGCAAAAGTGTTCCCAAAGTTCTATTGACAACTTCAGTTTGTCCATCCGTTTTAGCATGACAAGTAGTAGAAAACAACAATTTTGTGCCAAGTTTAGCCCATAAAGTATTCCAAAAGTAAC
Organism: Primulina eburnea; assembly: GCF_022965805.1. Taxonomy (NCBI): domain Eukaryota; kingdom Viridiplantae; phylum Streptophyta; class Magnoliopsida; order Lamiales; family Gesneriaceae; genus Primulina; species Primulina eburnea. The sequence goes on from NW_027330822.1 coordinate 13,991, forward strand.
TCAAGAGTTTAACATTGCGAACAGAATCAATAGTCCTAGGCATGCCATGCAACCTAGCGACTTCTCTAAAGATCAAACCCGCAATGTTTGAAGCATCATCGGTTTTATGACAAGCTATAAAATGTGCCATCTTAGAGAATCTATCCACAACCACAAAAATAGAATCCTTCCCCTTCTTAGTCCAGGACAACCCCAAAATAAAGTCCATAGAAATGACAATCCAAGTTCTTTTTAAGAATAACACGCAAAAGTGTTCCCAAAGTTCTATTGACAACTACAGTTTTTCCATCCGTTTGAGCATGACAAGTAGTAGAAAACAACCATTTTTTGTCAAGTTTGGCCAATAAAGTCTTCCAAAAGTAACTCATGAATTTAACCTCGCGACCAGAAACAATAGTCCTAGGCAAGCCATGCAACCTAACGACTTCTCTAAAGAACAAATCCGCAATGTTTGAAGCATCATCGGTTTTATGACAAGCTATAAAATGTGCCATCTTAGAGAATCTATCCACAACTACAAAAATAGAATCCCTCCCCTTATTAGTCCTAGGCAACCACAAAATAAAGTCAATAGAAATGTCAATCCAAGTTCTTTTTAAGAATAACACGCAAAAGTGTTCCCAAAGTTTTATTGACAACTACAGTTTGTCCATCCTTTTGAACATGACAAGTAGTAGAAAACAACAATTTTGTGCCAAATTTAGCCCATAAAGTATTCCAAAAGTAACTCAAGAATTTAACATCGCGACCAGAAACAATAGTCCTAGGCATGCCATGCAACCTAGCGACTTCTCTAAAGAACAAATCCGCAATGTTTGAAGCATCATCAATTTTATGACAAGATATAAAATGTGCCATCTTAGAGATCTATCCACAACAACAAAAATAGAATCCCTCCCCTTCTTAGTCCTAGGCAACCCAAAAATAAAGTCCATAGAAATGTCAATCAAGGTTCTTTTTAAGAACCTGCACGCAAATGTGTTCCCAAAATCCTATTGACAACTACAGTTTGTCCATCCGTTTGAGCATGACAAGTAGTAGAAAACAACAATTTTGTGCCAAGTTTAGCCCAGAAAATCTTTCAAAAGTAACTCAAGAATTTAACATCGCGACCAGAAACAAAAGTTCTAGGCATGCCATGCAACCTAACGACTTCTCTAAAGAACAAATCTGCAATGTTTGAAGCATCATCGGTTTTATGACAAGCTATAAAATGTGCCATCTTAGAGAATCTATCCACAACAACAAAAATAGAATCCCTCCCCTTCTTAGTCCTAGACAACCCCAAAATAAAGTCTATAGAAATGTCAATCCAAGTTCTTTTTAAGAATAACACACAAAAGTGTTCCCAAAGTTCTATTGACAACTACAGTTTGTCCATCCGTTTGAGCATGAAAAGTAGTAGAAAACAACAATTTTGTGCCAAGTTTAGCCAATAAAGTATTCCAAAAGTAACTCAAGAATTTGACATCGCAACCAGAATCAATAGTCCTAGGCATGCCATGCAACCTAGCGACTTCCCTAAAGAATAAATCCGCAATATTTGAAGCATCATCGGTTTTATGACAAGATATAAAATGTGCCATCTTAGAGAATCTATCCACAACAACAAAAATAGAATCCCTCCCCTTTTTAGTCCTAGACAGCCCCAAAATAAAGTCCATAGAAATGTCAATCCAAGTTCTTTTTAAGAATAGCAGGCAAAAGTGTTCCCAAAGTTCTATTGACAACTTCAGTTTGTCCATCCGTTTTAGCATGTCAAGTAGTAGAAAACAACAATTTTTGCCAAGCTTAGCCCATAAAGTATTCCAAAAGTAACTCAAGAATTTAACATCGCGACCAGAAACAATTGTCCTAGGCATGCCGTGCAAAATAACGACTTCTCTAAAGAACAAATCCGCAATGTTTAAAGCATCATCAGTTTTATGACAGGCTATAAAATGTGCCATCGTAGAGAATCTATCCACAACAACAAAAATAGAATCCCTCCCCTTGTTAGTCCTAGGCAACCACAAAATAAAGTCCATTGAAATGTCAATCCAAGTTCTTTTTAAGAATAACACGCAAAAGTGTTCCAAAAGTTCTATTGACAACTTACAGTTTGTCCATCCGTTTGAGCATGACAAGTAGTAGAAAACAACAATTTTGTGCCAAGTTTAGCCCAGAAAATCTTTCAAAAGTAACTAAAGTAATTTAACATCGCGACCAGAAACAAAAGTTCTAGGCATCCCATGCAACCTAACGACTTCTCTAAAGAACAATTCCGCAATGTTTGAAGAATCATCGGTTTTATGACAAGCTATAAAATGTGCCATCTTAGAAAATCTATCCACAACAACAAAAATAAAATCCCTCCCCTTCTTAGTCCTAGACAGCCCCAAAATAAAGTCCATAGAAATGTCAATCCAAGTTCTTTTTAAGAATAGCACGCAAAAGTGTTCCCAAAGTCCTATTGACAACTTCAGTTTGTCCATCCGTTTGGGCATGACAAGTAGTAGAAAACAACAATTTTGTGCCAAATTTAGCCCACAAAGTATTCCAAAAGTAACTCAAGAGTTTAACATCGCGAACAGAATCAATAGTCCTAGTCATGCCATGCAACCTAGCGACTTCTCTAAAGAACAAACCCGCCATAATTGAAGCATCATCGGTTTTATGACAAGCTATAAAATGTGCCATCATAGAGAATCTATCCACAACCACAATAGAATCCCTCCCCTTCTTAGTCCAGGACAACCCCAAAAGTAACTCAAGAATTTAACATCGCGACAAGAAACAATAGTCCTAGGCATGCCATGCAACCTAACGACTTCTCTAAAGAAAAAATCCGCAATGTTTGAAGCATCATCGGTTTTATGACAAGCTATAAAATGTGCCATCTTAGAGAGAATCTATCCGCAACAACAAAAATAGAATCCCTCCCCTTCTTAGTCCTAGGCAACCCCAAAATAAAGCCCATAGAAATGTCAATCCAAGTTCTTCTTAAGAATAGCACGCAAAAGTGTTCCCAAAGTCCTATTGACAACTTCAGTTTGTCCATCCGTTTGAGCATGACAAGTAGTAGAAAACAACAATTTTGTGCCAAGTTTAGCCCATAAAGTATTCCAAAAGTAACTCAAGAATTTAACATCGCGACCAGAAACAATAGTCCTAGGCATGCCATGCAACCTAACGACTTCTCTAAAGAACAAATCCGCAATGTTTGAAACATCATCGGTTTTATGACAAGATATGAAATGTGCCGTCTTAGAGAATCTATCCACAACAACAAAAATAGAATCCATTCCCTTCTTCGTCCTAGACAATCCTAAAATAAAGTCCATAGAAATGTCAATCCAAGTTCTCTTTAAGAATAGCACGCAAAAGTGTTCCCAAAGTTCTATTGACAACTTCAGTTTGTCCATCCATTTGAGCATATCAAGTAGTAGAAAACAACAATTTTGTGCCAAGTTTAGCCCATAAAGTATTCCAAAAGTAACTCAAGAATTTAACATCGCGACCAGAAACAATTGTCCTAGGCATGCCGTGCAAAATAACGACTTCTCTAAAGAACAAATCCGCAATGTTTGAAGCATCATCGGTTTTATGACAAGCTATAAATTGTGTCATCTTAGAGAATCTATCCACAACAACAAAAATAGAATCCCTCCCTTTCTTAGTCCTAGGCAACCCCAAAATAAAGTCCATAGAAATGTCAATCAAGGTTCTTTTTAAGAAAAGCACGCAAATGTGTTCCCAAAATCCTATTGACAACTACAGTTTGTTCATCCGTTTGAGCATGACAAGTAGTAGAAAACAATAATTTTGTGCCAAGTTTAGCCCAGAAAATCTTTCACAAGTAACTCAAGAATTTAACATCGCGACCAGAAACAAAAGTTCTAGGCATGCCATGCAACCTAACGACTTCTCTAAAGAACAAATCCGCAATGTTTGAAGCATCATCGGTTTTATGACAAGATATAAAATGTGCCATCTTAGAGAATCTATCCACAACAACAAAAATAGAATCCCTCCCCTTCTTAGTCCTAGACAGCCCCAAAATAAAGTCCATAGAAATGTCAATCCATGTTCTTTTTAAGAATAGCACGCAAAAGTGTTCCAAAAGTTCTATTGACAACTCCAGTTTGTCCATCCGTTTGAGCATGACAAGTAGTAGAAAACAACAATTTTTTGTCAATTTTAGCCCATAAAGTCTTCCAAAGTAAATCATGAATTTAACATCGCGACCAGAAACAATTGTCCTAGGCATGCCGTGCAAAATAACGACTTCTCTAAAGAACAAATCCGCAATGTTTGAAGCATCATCGGTTTTATGACAAGATATAAAATGTGCCATCTTAGAGAATCTATCCACAACAACAATAATAGAATCCCTCCCCTTCTTAGTTCTAGGCAACCCCAAAATAAAATCCATAGAAATGTCAATCAAGGTTTTTTTAAGAAAAGCACGCAAATGTGTTCCCAAAATTCTATTGACAACTACAGTTTGTCCATCCGTTTGAGCATGACAAGTAGTAGAAAACAACAATTTTGAGCCAAGTTTAGCCCAGAAAATCTTTCAAAAGTAACTCAAAAATTTAACATCGCGACCAGAAACAAAAGTTCTAGGCATCCCATGCAACCTAACGACTTCTCTAAAGAACAAATCCGCAATGTTCGAAGCATCATCGGTTTTATGACAAGCTATAAAATGTGCCATCTTAGAGAATCTATCCACAACAACAAAAATAGAATCCCTCCCCTTATTAGTCCTAGGCAACCACAAAATAAAGTCCATAGAAATGTCAATCCAAGTTCTTTTTAAGAATAACACGCAAAAGTGTTCCCAAAGTTTTATTGACAACTACAGTTTGTCCATCCGTTTAATCATGACAAGTAGTAGAAAACAACAATTTTTTGTCAAGTTTAGCCCATAAAGTATTCCAAAAGTAACTCAAGAATTTAACATCGCGACCAGACTCAATAGTCCTAGGCATGCCATGCAACCTAGCGACTTTTCTAAAAAACAAATCCACAATGTTTGAAGCATCATCGGTTTTATGACAAGATATAAAATGTGTTATCTTAGAGAATCTATCCACAACAACAAAAATAGAATCCCTCCCCTTCTTAGTCCTAGACAGCCCCAAAATAAAGTCCATAGAAATGTCAATCCAAGTTCTTTTTAAGAATAGCACGCAAAAGTGTTCCAAAAGTTTTATTGACAACTTCAGTTTGTCCATCCGTTTTAGCATGACAAGTAGTAGAAAACAACAATTTTGTGCCAAGTTTAGCCCATAAAGTATTCCAAAAGTAACTCAAGAGTTTAACATTGCGAACAAAATCAATAGTCCTCGGCATGCCATGCAACCTAGCGACTTCTCTAAAGAACAAACCCGCAATGTTTGAAGCATCATCGGTTTTATGACAAGCTATAAAATGTGCCATCTTAGAGAATCTATCCACAACCACAAAAATAGAATCCCTCCCCTTCTTAGTCTAGGACAACCACAAAATAAAGTCCATAGAAATGACAATCCAAGTTCTTTTTAAGATTAACACGCAAAAGTGTTCCCAAAGTTCTATCGACAACTACAGTTTGTCCATCCGTTTGAGCATGACAAGTAGTAGAAAACAACCATTTTTTGTCAAGTTTGGCCCATAAAGTCTTCCAAAAGTAACTCATGAATTTAACATCGCGACCAGAAACAATAGTCCTAGGCATGCCATGCCACCTAACGACTTCTCTAAAGAACAAATCCGCAATGTTTGATGCATCATCGGTTTTATGACATGCTATAAAATGTGCCATATTCGAGAATCTATCCACAACAACAAAAATAGAATCCCTCCCCTTCTTAGTCCTAGGCAACCACAAAATAAAGTCCATAGAAATGTCAATCAAAGTTCTTTTTAAGAATAACACGCAAAAGTGTTCCCAAAGTTCTATTGACAACCTTCAGTTTGTCCATCCGTTTGAGCATGACAAGTAGTAGAAAACAACAATTTTGTGCCAAGTTTAGCCCATAAAGTCTTCCAAAAGTAACTCAAGAATTTAACATCGCGACCAGAAACAATAGTCCTAGGCATGCCATGCAACCTAGCGACTTATCTAAAGAACAAATCCGCAATGTTTGAAGCATCATCGGTTTTATGACAAGCTATAAAATGTGCGATCTTAGAGAATCTATCCACAACAACAAAAATAGAATCCCTCCCCTTCTTAGTCCTAGACAACCCCAAAATAAAGTCCATAGAAATGTCAATCCAAGTTCTTTTTAAGAATAACACGCAAAAGTGTTCCCAAAGTTCTATTGACAACTACAGTTTGTCCATCCGTTTAATCATGACAAGTAGTAGAAAACAACAATTTTGTGCCAAGTTTAGCCCATAAAGTATTCCAAAAGTAACTCAAGAATTTAACATCGCGACCAGAATCAATAGTCCTAGGCATGCCATACAACCTAGCGACTTCTCTAAAGAACAAATCCGCAATGTTTGAAGCATCATCGGTTTTATGACAAGCTATAAAATGTGCCATCTTAGAGAATCTATCCACAACAACAAAAATAGAATCCCTCCCCTTCTTAGTCCTAGACAATCTCAAAATAAAGTCCATAGAAATGTCAATCCAAGTTATTTTAAAGAATAGCACGCAAAAGTGTTCCCAAAGTTCTATTGACAACTTCAGTTTGTCCATCCGTTTTAGCATGACAAGTAGTAGAAAACAACAATTTTGTGCCAAGTTTAGCCCATAAAGTATTCCAAAAGTAACTCAAGAGTTTAACATTGCGAACAGAATCAATAGTCCTAGGCATGCCATGCAACCTAGCAACTTCTCTAAAGAACAAACCCGCAATGTTTGAAGCATCATCGGTTTTATGACAAGCTATAAAATGTGCCATCTTAGAGAATCTATCCACAACCACAAAAATAGAATCCTTCCCCTTCTTAGTCCAGGACAACCCCAAAATAAAGTCCATAGAAATGACAATCCAAGTTCTTTTTAAGAATAACACGCAAAAGTGTTCCCAAAGTTCTATTGACAACTACAGTTTTTCCATCCGTTTGAGGATGACAAGTAGTAGAAAACAACAATTTTGTGCCAAGTTTAGACCATAAAGTATTCCAAAAGTAACTCAAGAGTTTAACATTGCGAACAGAATCAATAGTCCTAGGCATGCCATGCAACCTAACGACTTCTCTAAAGAACAAATCCGCAATGTTTGAAGCATCATCGGTTTTATGACATTCTATAAAATGTGTCCATATTAGAGAATCTATCCACAACAACAAAAATAGGATCCCTCTCCTTCTTAGTCCTAGGCAACCACAAAATAAAGTCCATAGAAATGTCAATCCAAGTTCTTTTTAAAAATAACACGAAAAAGTGTTCCCAAAGTTCTATTGACAACTACAGTTTGTCCATCCGTTTGAGCATGACAAGTAGTAGAAAACTACAATTTTGTGCCAAGTTTAGCCCAAAAAATCTTTCAAAAGTAACTCAAGAATTTAACATCGCGACCAGAAACAAAAGTTCTTGGCATGCCATGCAACCTAACGACTTCTCTGAAGAACAAATCCGCAATGTTTGAAGCATCATCGGTTTTATGACAAGCTATAAAATGTGCCATCTTAGAGAATGTAAGGCTCGAAGATTTAGTTATCATAATCAGAGGGATTTGTTGATAATTAAGATGATTGTAGATGTATTTCATTGGACTAGAAAAGAAAGGGAAATGTATAATAAAGATGTGAAAGATAGTCAAAAGAATAAGTAAGGTCGAAGCTATGGCGCACATGCGCGAAGGAATGCGCGCATATGCATGAGAATTCCAGTAGCATTGGCGCATATGCGCGGAAAGAGTGGCGCATATGCGCGACATGTACAGCAGCCTCGGCGCATATGCGCAAGAGTAGTGGCGCATATGCGCGGATCGTCCAGAACCATTGACGCATATGCGCGAGTTTAGTGGCGCATATGCGCGAGTGCTAAATCTGCCGAGACAGTAGGTTCGGCGCATATGCGCGAATAATGCCGCGCATATGCGCGAGACGTGTAATACAAAGGATTTGCCATGTGTATTGAGGCATGCAATATATATAACATGGCACAATTCTCTCCTCATTCCAGCAGTAGACTCGGCAGAATTCAGAGGAAAAGCTCCAAACTTCCTTCCACTTTTAAATTGTGATTTCATAAGATTTAATCATCAAAATTCAAATCCGACTTCGGTGTTGAGCTTCTCTCTTTATTAGCTACAAGGTGATGTTAGTTTTCTTCGATTCCAGCATGTTTTGAAATATATGTGTTGGGAGAATTATGATTTAAGCTTTAAGATGTGTTCTTGAAGTGATGGTTACCATAGTAACGTAAACGGATCGTAAGATATCGTATGTGATGGTTTCGAATTCTAGCATATATTGAATATAGATTGTGTAGATTTTTGAGGATATGATGTACTCATGAGATCGATTATTGATTGTGGAGATTGGATATTAATCTATATTGATATCTGTTGACAATTTGATTGACCGGTGTCGAGAATTACGTCATTATGCCGTCAGATTGTATTGAGATCACGTAGTGATTTGAATATGTGTTGATTAGATTAGGAATTGATAGAGTTTATATCAACATTTCCATTTCAGATTCGTATTGGCGATCGTGACAGCGATTCTACGACGAAAGGTATAGTACATGTTTTGTTTGGGGAATCACGACTCAAATGAGATCACATTTGAGTTTCCCAACCAAAATCACATACTTGTTTTATTGTTCATACCTGGATATGATTATGATTGTTATAGATTGGTTTATAGAACTTGTATGCAGATCTTGCTATGCTTTGTTTACAGATCGTGTAGCATTGCATTATGCTTGTTTGCAGATTTTGTATTCATGCATTAAGATAGGGCAGTCTGGAGATCAGGCAGACTACTAGATGTTCGGCGATATCTCAGTTTAGGGGAAGATCACCGCCCCTTTGTAGATGTGGATACAGATCAGGCCGAAGTCTAGGAATAAGACGTACAGCACCTCGATTGGTAGGGTAGGTGACAGCCAGTGACGTCTTATTCACAACGGGATCCCTAGAGTTCTAGTCGAGTCGAGTCTAGACATGATTAGATTCACATTGCATGATTTTGTATGAATGACATTCATATCAGCATGTTTCATGTTTGGATTGTTTATATGTATGTTACATGTTTATACTGGGATTTGTTCTCACCGGTTTTCCGGCTGTTGTTATGTCTGTATGTGTGCATAACAACAGGTGGGGCAGGATCTGGGTCACGACAGAGATGAGCGATGGACATAGCATGGTGATCACGGGCCTAGCAGATGGACTAGTAGAATTACTTTTATCTTGTACTGTATTTCACTACTAGTTGATAGAGGATGGATTAAAACAAGAAATGTTGTATCCTATGTTTGTATATTATGCTGATGTAATAAAATAGGGACATGTTTTATGCCTAGTTAGTAACATTTGATTGAATGTTAAAATGCGAAAATTTGACCCACGTTTTATGTTAACGATCCATTTAACCCCAAGAAAAAGAATTAGAGCCCGGGTCCCCACAGAGAATCTATCCACAACAACAAAAATAGAATCCCTCCCCTTCTTAGTCCTAAACAACCCCAAAATAAAGTCCATAGAAATGTCAATCCAAGTTCTTTTTAAGAAAAGCATGCAAAATTGTTCCCAAAGTTCTATTGACAACTTCAGTTTGTCCATCCGTTTGAGCATGACAAGTAGTAGAAAACAACAATTTTGTGCCAAGTTTAGCCCATAAAGTATTCCAAAAGTAACTCAAGAGTTTAACATCGTGACCAGAATCAATAGTCCTAGGCATGCCATGCAACCTAGCGACTTCTCTAAAGAACAAACCCGCAATGTTTGAAGCATCATCGGTTTTATGACAAGCTATAAAATGTGCCATCTTAGAGAATCTATCCACAACCACAAAAATAGAATCCCTCCCCTTCTTAGTCCAGGACAACCCCAAAATAAAGTCCATAGAAATGAAAATCCAAGTTCTTTTTAAGAATAACACGCAAAAGTGTTCCCAAAGTTCTATTGACAACTTCAGTTTGTCCATCCGTTTTAGCATGACAAGTAGTAGAAAACAACAATTTTGTGCCAAGTTTAGCCCATAAAGTATTCCAAAAGTAACTCAAGAGTTTAACATTGCGAACAGAATCAATAGTCCTAGGCATGCCATGCAACCTAGCGACTTCTCTAAAGATCAAACCCGCAATGTTTGAAGCATCATCGGTTTTATGACAAGCTATAAAATGTGCCATCTTAGAGAATCTATCCACAACCACAAAAATAGAATCCTTCCCCTTCTTAGTCCAGGACAACCCCAAAATAAAGTCCATAGAAATGACAATCCAAGTTCTTTTTAAGAATAACACGCAAAAGTGTTCCCAAAGTTCTATTGACAACTACAGTTTTTCCATCCGTTTGAGCATGACAAGTAGTAGAAAACAACCATTTTTTGTCAAGTTTAGCCCATAAAGTCTTCGAAAAGTAACTCATGAATTTAACATCGCGACCAGAAACAATAGTCCTAGGCATGCCATGCAACCTAACGACTTCTCTAAAGAACAAATCCGCAATGTTTGAAGCATCATCGGTTTTATGACATGCTATAAAATGTGCCATATTAGAGAATCTATCCACAACAACAAAAATAGAATCCCTCCCCTTATTAGTCCTAGGCAACCACAAAATAAAGTCCATAGAAATGTCAATCCAAGTTCTTTTTAAGAATAACACGCAAAAGTGTTCCCAAAGTTTTATTGACAACTACAATTTGTCCATCCGTTTAATCATGACAAGTAGTAGAAAACAACAATTTTTTGCCAAGTTTAGCCCATAAAGTATTCCAAAAGTAACTCAAGAATTTAACATCGCGACCAGAAACAATAGTGCTAGGCATGCCATGCAACCTAGCGACTTCTCTAAAGAACAAATCCACAATGTTTGAAGCATCATCGGTTTTATGACAAGATATAAAATGTGCCATCTTAGCGAATCTATCCACAACAACAAAAATAGAATCCCTCCCCTTCTTAGTCCTAGACAGCCCCAAAATAAAGTCCATAGAAATATCAATCCAAGTTCTTTTTAAGAATCACAAGCAAAAGTGTTCCCAAAGTTCTATTGACAACTTCAGTTTGTCCATCCGTTTTAGCATGACAAGTAGTAGAAAACAACAATTTTGTGCCAAGTTTAGCCCATAAAGTATTCCAAAAGTAACTCAAGAGTTTAACATTGCGAACAGAATCAATAGTCCTAGGCATGCCATGCAACCTAGCGACTTCTCTAAAGAACAAACCCGCTATGTTTGAAGCATCATCGGTTTAATGACAAGCTATAAAATGTGCCATCTTAGAGAATCTATCCACAACCACAAAAATAGAATCCCTCCCCTTCTTAGTCCAGGACAACCCCAAAATAAAGTCCATAGAAATGACAATCCAAGTTCTTTTTAAGAATAACACGCAAAAGTGTTCCCAAAGTTCTATTGACAACTACAGTTTGTCCATCCGTTTGAGCATGACAAGTAGTAGAAAACAACCATTTTTTGTCAAGTTTGGCCCATAAAGTCTTCCAAAAGTAACTCATGAATTTAACATCGCGACCAGAAACAAAAGTTCTAGGCATGCCATGCAACCTAACGACTTCTCTAAAGAACAAATCCGCAATGTTTGAAGCATCATCGGTTTTATGACAAGCTATAAAATGTGCCATCTTAGAGAATCTATCCACAACAACAAAAATAGAATCCCTCCCCTTCTTAGTCCTAGACAACCCCAAAATAAAGTCCATTAAAATGTCAATCCAAGTTCTTTTTAAGAATAACACGCAAAAGTGTTCCCAAAGTTCTATTGACAACTACAGTTTGTCCATCCGTTTGAGCATGACAAGTAGTAGAAAACAACAATTTTGTGCCAAGTTTAGCCCATAAAGTATTCCAAAAGTAACTCAAGAATTTGACATCGCAACCAGAATCAATAGTCCTAGGCATGCCATGCAACCTAGCGACTTCTCTAAAGAACAAATCCGCAATGTTTGAAGCATCATCGGTTTTATGACAAGATATAAAATGTGCCATCTTAGAGAATCTATCCACAACAACAAAAATAGAATCCCTCCCCTTCTTAGTCCTAGACAACCCCAAAATAAAGTCCATAGAAATGTCAATCTAAGTTCTTTTTAAGAATAGCACGCAAAAGTGTTCCCAAAGTTCTATTGACAACTCCAGTTTGTCCATCCGTTTGAGCATGACAAGTAGTAGAAAACAACAATTTTGTGCAAGTTTAGCCCATAAAGTCTTCCAAAAGTAACTCAATGAATTTAACATCGCGACCAGAAACAATAGTCCTAGGCATGCCATGCAACCTAACGACTTCTCTAAAGAACAAATCCGCAATGTTTGAAGCATCATCGGTTTTATGACAAGCTATAAAATGTGCCATCTTAGAGAATCTATCCACAACAACAAAAATAGAATCCCTCCCCTTCTTAGTCCTAGGCAACCCCAAAATAAAGTCCATAGAAATGTCAATCAAGGTTCTTTTTAAGAAAAGCATGCAAATGTGTTCCCAAAGTCCTATTGACAACTACAGTTTGTCCATCCGTTTGAGCATGACAAGTAGTAGAAAACAACAATTTTGTGTCAAGTTTAGCCCAGAAAATCTTTCAAAAGTAACTCATGAATTTAACATCGCGACCAGAAACAAAAGTTCTAGGCATGCCATGCAACCTAACGACTTCTCTAAAGAACAAATCCGCAATGTTTGAAGCATCATCGGTTTTATGACAAGCTATAAAATGTGCCATCTTAGAGAATCTATCCACAACAACAAAAATAGAATCCCTCCTCTTATTAGTCCTAGGCAACCACAAAATAAAGTCCATAGAAATGTCAATCCAAGTTCTTTTTAAGAATAACACGCAAAAGTGTTCCCAAAGTTTTATTGACAACTACAGTTTGTCCATCCGTTTAATCATGACAAGTAGTAGAAAACAACAATTTTGTGCCAAGTTTAGCCCATAAAGTATTCCAAAAGTAACTCAAGAATTTAACATCGCGACCAGAAATCAATAGTCCTAGGCATGCCATGCAACCTAACGACTTCTCTAAAGAACAAATCCGCAATGTTTGAAGCATCATCGGTTTTATGACAAGCTATAAAATGTGCCATCTTAGAGAATCTATCCACAACAACAAAAATAGAATCCCTCCCCTTCTTAGTCCTAGGACAACCCCAAAATAAAGTCCATAGAAATGTCAATCCAAGTTCTTTTTAAGAATAGCACGCAAAAGTGTTCCCAAAGTTCTATTGACAACTTCAGTTTGTCCATCCGTTTGAGCATGACAAGTAGTAGAAAACAACAATTTTGTGCCAAGTTTAGCCCATAAAGTATTCCAAAAGTAACTCAAGAATTTAACATCGCGACCAGAATCAATAGTCCTAGGCATGCCATGCAACCTAGCGACTTCTCTAAAGAACAAATCCGCAATGTTTGAAGCATCATCGGTTTTATGACAAGCTATAAAATGTGCCATCTTAGAGAATCTATCCACAACAACAAAAATAGAATCCCTCCCCTTCTTAGTCCTAGGACAACCCCAAAATAAAGTCCATAGAAATGTCAATCCAAGTTCTTTTTAAGAATAGCACGCAAAAGTGTTCCCAAAGTTCTATTGACAACTACAGTTTGTCCATCCGTTTGAGCATGACAAGTAGTAGAAAACAACAATTTTTGTGCCAAGTTTAGCCCATAAAGTCTTCCAAAAGTAACTCAATGAATTTAACATCGCGACCAGAAACAATAGTCCTAGGCATGCCATGCAACCTAACGACTTCTCTAAAGAACAAATCCGCAATGTTTGAAGCATCATCGGTTTTATGACAAGCTATAAAATGTGCCATCTTAGAGAATCTATCCACAACAACAAAAATAGAATCCCTCCCCTTCTTAGTCCTAGGACAACCCCAAAATAAAGTCCATAGAAATGTCAATCCAAGTTCTTTTTAAGAATAGCACGCAAAAGTGTTCCCAAAGTTCTATTGACAACTACAGTTTGTCCATCCGTTTGAGGCATGACAAGTAGTAGAAAACAACAATTTTGTGCCAAGTTTAGCCCATAAAGTATTCCAAAAGTAACTCAAGAATTTAACATCGCGACCAGAAATCAATAGTCCTAGGCATGCCATGCAACCTAACGACTTCTCTAAAGAACAAATCCGCAATGTTTGAAGCATCATCGGTTTTATGACAAGCTATAAAATGTGCCATCTTAGAGAATCTATCCACAACAACAAAAATAGAATCCCTCCCCTTCTTAGTCCTAGGCAACCCCAAAATAAAGTCCATAGAAATGTCAATCCAAGTTCTTTTTAAGAATAGCACGCAAAAGTGTTCCCAAAGTTCTATTGACAACTTCAGTTTGTCCATCCGTTTGAGGCATGACAAGTAGTAGAAAACAACAATTTTGTGCCAAGTTTAGCCCATAAAGTCTTCCAAAAGTAACTCAAGAATTTAACATCGCGACCAGAAACAATAGTCCTAGGCATGCCATGCAACCTAACGACTTCTCTAAAGAACAAATCCGCAATGTTTGAAGCATCATCGGTTTTATGACAAGCTATAAAATGTGCCATCTTAGAGAATCTATCCACAACAACAAAAATAGAATCCCTCCCCTTCTTAGTCCTAGGCAACCCCAAAATAAAGTCCATAGAAATGTCAATCCAAGTTCTTTTTAAGAATAGCACGCAAAAGTGTTCCCAAAGTTCTATTGACAACTTCAGTTTGTCCATCCGTTTGAGGATGACAAGTAGTAGAAAACAACAATTTTGTGCCAAGTTTAGCCCATAAAGTCTTCCAAAAGTAACTCAAGAATTTAACATCGCGACCAGAAACAATAGTCCTAGGCATGCCATGCAACCTAACGACTTCTCTAAAGAACAAATCCGCAATGTTTGAAGCATCATCGGTTTTATGACAAGCTATAAAATGTGCCATCTTAGAGAATCTATCCACAACAACAAAAATAGAATCCCTCCCCTTCTTAGTCCTAGGCAACCCCAAAATAAAGTCCATAGAAATGTCAATCCAAGTTCTTTTTAAGAATAGCACGCAAAAGTGTTCCCAAAGTTCTATTGACAACTTCAGTTTGTCCATCCGTTTGAGGATGACAAGTAGTAGAAAACAACAATTTTGTGCCAAGTTTAGCCCATAAAGTCTTCCAAAAGTAACTCAAGAATTTAACATCGCGACCAGAAACAATAGTCCTAGGCATGCCATGCAACCTAACGACTTCTCTAAAGAACAAATCCGCAATGTTTGAAGCATCATCGGTTTTATGACAAGCTATAAAATGTGCCATCTTAGAGAATCTATCCACAACAACAAAAATAGAATCCCTCCCCTTCTTAGTCCTAGGCAACCCCAAAATAAAGTCCATAGAAATGTCAATCCAAGTTCTTTTTAAGAATAGCACGCAAAAGTGTTCCCAAAGTTCTATTGACAACTTCAGTTTGTCCATCCGTTTGAGGATGACAAGTAGTAGAAAACAACAATTTTGTGCCAAGTTTAGCCCATAAAGTCTTCCAAAAGTAACTCAAGAATTTAACATCGCGACCAGAAACAATAGTCCTAGGCATGCCATGCAACCTAACGACTTCTCTAAAGAACAAATCCGCAATGTTTGAAGCATCATCGGTTTTATGACAAGCTATAAAATGTGCCATCTTAGAGAATCTATCCACAACAACAAAAATAGAATCCCTCCCCTTCTTAGTCCTAGGACAACCCCAAATAAAGTCCATAGAAATGTCAATCCAAGTTCTTTTTAAGAATAGCACGCAAAAGTGTTCCCAAAGTTCTATTGACAACTTACAGTTTGTCCATCCGTTTGAGCATGACAAGTAGTAGAAAACAACCATTTTTGTGCAAGTTTAGCCCATAAAGTCTTCCAAAAGTAACTCAAGAATTTAACATCGCGACCAGAAACAATAGTCCTAGGCATGCCATGCAACCTAACGACTTCTCTAAAGAACAAATCCGCAATGTTTGAAGCATCATCGGTTTTATGACAAGCTATAAAATGTGCCATCTTAGAGAATCTATCCACAACAACAAAAATAGAATCCCTCCCCTTATTAGTCCTAGGCAACCCAAAATAAAGTCCATAGAAATGTCAATCCAAGTTCTTTTTAAGAATAGCACGCAAACGTGTTCCCAAAGTTCTATTGACAACTCAGTTTGTCATCCGTTTGAGGATGACAAGTAGTAGAAAACAACAATTTTGTGCCAAGTTTAGCCCATAATATAGAACCCGGGCTGTACGGTACATTAAGGTCGTTTGTATTGGGATAGATTAGATGTTCAGAGTTGTATGGCTATAGATGTTAGATTTATTGTCTTGAGTATTGATGATGCGTTGTTCGTTCAACGTTGTTTGATTTTTGGAAGATATGTTATGCCGTGGCACACCGCACGCGGCGTGTAACCGCCCCGCAATGTTTGCAGTGCACTCGCCGTCAGTTCCAGATTTTTTGAGTGCGTAGCTTGCGCACCCGCGGTTCCCTTGTTGTCGTGGCGCACCCGCGTGAAGGTATGGGCGAGATCATTTAGTCCGATTTTTGGAGTGGTTGGGCCATCACTTTTTCCTTTTTTCTTTCCTTCTCATTTTCGCATGTTCCTCCATTGCAAGGGTTTTTGGTCATTTCTTTCACTTCCTATCTTCGATTCAAGCGTTTGTTTGAATTTCGACTTGAGATCGAAGTTCTCCTTGTGCAGGAATCTTGGGTAAGCTTTTGTGCGATTCTGTTAAGGTGTAAATTAAGAGTTTTAGTTGGTGTTTATTTGTGGATTTATGGATTTTTAGCTGTAATCTTGGATATTTAGTTGAAATTGGTGTTATTTGTGGATTATTTGTTGTAGGTGGTGATCAGAGCTAAGTGAGGTGTTTTGTTGGTGGTTTGTAAGTGGAAATTCATTCCTTTTGCTCACATGATTTTATATGTATGTGTTTCAAAGAGTTTATTGTGTTATTCCCTTTCATTTGATCCCATAGTATGTATTGTTCTAGTATTGAGGCATGTGTATGTCTCATTATTGATTAAAGGGAATCAAAGAGATATATAGAGTTCAAAGTGATTGTTAAAACCAGAGAAATTTAAATGTTTCGGATTGATAATACATAGTCAGAGATTGCAGCATATGAGATGATCATCGCCCAGAGGCTTATATCCCTAGAGTTATTCGGTATTTATATCGATTTGGGATATGAGCAACCCCAGAGCAGAATACTATGGATATCAATCCCCAGGCAAAGAGAAATACCATCATATTTTATGCTATTGCTATATTATTGATATTCAGAGTTTACAGTTCAGAGTTGAATGGATATGATTTCAAAGAATTTTTTACAGAGTTATTGTTTCATTGTTATATAAGAGTTCACTTGCCTGAATTTATTCTCATTTCCAGTTATTTCATGTGTATGCAGATCAGAGTGTGCCTCGGGACGTTGACTGTAGATCGGGGTCATATGCATACACCGTTGGAAGGAGGTTTTGCGTGTCTTTGAAGTCGTTGTTGCATGGCATCCTAAGACTATTGTTTCTGTTCGCGAATAAATTCTGAGTTACTTTGGAAACTTATGGGCTAAACTGGTCGAAAAGTTGTTCACTACTTGTATCCTCAAACGGATGAAAATTAGTTGTCATAGACTTAACACATTGCGTGCTTTTCTTAAAAAGAACCTTGATTGACATTTCTATGGACTTTATTTTGGGGTTGCCTAGGACTAAGAAGGGGAGGGATTCTATTTTTGTTGTTGTGATAGATTCTCTAAGATGGCACATTTATAGCTTGTCATAAACCGATGATGCTTCAAACAATGCGGATTGTTCTTTAGAGAAGTCGTTATGTTTGCATGGCATGCCTAGGACTATTGTTTCTGGTCGCGATGTTAAATTCTTGAGTTACTTTAGAAGACTTTATGGGCTAAACTTGGCACAAAATTGTTGTTTTCTACTACTTGTCATCCTCAAACGGATGGACAAACTGAAGTTGTCAATAGAACTTTGGGAACACTTTTGCGTGCTATTCTTAAAAAGAACTTGGATTGACATTTCTATGGACTTTATTTTGGGGTTGCCTAGGACTAAGAAGGGGAGGGATTCTATTTTTGTTGTTGTGGATAGATTCTCTAAGATGGCACATTTTATAGCTTGTCATAAAACCGATGATGCTTCAAACATTGCGGATTTGTTCTTTAGAGAAGTCGTTAGGTTGCATGGCATGCCTAGGACTATTGTTTCTGGTCGCGATGTTAAATTCTTGAGTTACTTTTGGAAGACTTTATGGGCTAAACTTGGCACAAAATTGTTGTTTTCTACTACTTGTCATCCTCAAACGGATGGACAAACTGAAGTTGTCAATAGAACTTTGGGAACACTTTTGCGTGCTATTCTTAAAAAGAACTTGGATTGACATTTCTATGGACTTTATTTTGGGGTTGCCTAGGACTAAGAAGGGGAGGGATTCTATTTTTGTTGTTGTGGATAGATTCTCTAAGATGGCACATTTTATAGCTTGTCATAAAACCGATGATGCTTCAAACATTGCGGATTTGTTCTTTAGAGAAGTCGTTAGGTTGCATGGCATGCCTAGGACTATTGTTTCTGGTCGCGATGTTAAATTCTTGAGTTACTTTTGGAAGACTTTATGGGCTAAACTTGGCACAAAATTGTTGTTTTCTACTACTTGTCATCCTCAAACGGATGGACAAACTGAAGTTGTCAATAGAACTTTGGGAACACTTTTGCGTGCTATTCTTAAAAAGAACTTGGATTGACATTTCTATGGACTTTATTTTGGGGTTGCCTAGGACTAAGAAGGGGAGGGATTCTATTTTTGTTGTTGTGGATAGATTCTCTAAGATGGCACATTTTATAGCTTGTCATAAAACCGATGATGCTTCAAACATTGCGGATTTGTTCTTTAGAGAAGTCGTTAGGTTGCATGGCATGCCTAGGACTATTGTTTCTGGTCGCGATGTTAAATTCTTGAGTTACTTTTGGAAGACTTTATGGGCTAAACTTGGCACAAAATTGTTGTTTTCTACTACTTGTCATCCTCAAACGGATGGACAAACTGAAGTTGTCAATAGAACTTTGGGAACACTTTTGCGTGCTATTCTTAAAAAGAACTTGGATTGACATTTCTATGGACTTTATTTTGGGGTTGCCTAGGACTAAGAAGGGGAGGGATTCTATTTTTGTTGTTGTGGATAGATTCTCTAAGATGGCACATTTTATAGCTTGTCATAAAACCGATGATGCTTCAAACATTGCGGATTTGTTCTTTAGAGAAGTCGTTAGGTTGCATGGCATGCCTAGGACTATTGTTTCTGGTCGCGATGTTAAATTCTTGAGTTACTTTTGGAAGACTTTATGGGCTAAACTTGGCACAAAATTGTTGTTTTCTACTACTTGTCATCCTCAAACGGATGGACAAACTGAAGTTGTCAATAGAACTTTGGGAACACTTTTGCGTGCTATTCTTAAAAAGAACTTGGATTGACATTTCTATGGACTTTATTTTGGGGTTGCCTAGGACTAAGAAGGGGAGGGATTCTATTTTTGTTGTTGTGGATAGATTCTCTAAGATGGCACATTTTATAGCTTGTCATAAAACCGATGATGCTTCAAACATTGCG
Organism: Primulina eburnea; assembly: GCF_022965805.1. Taxonomy (NCBI): domain Eukaryota; kingdom Viridiplantae; phylum Streptophyta; class Magnoliopsida; order Lamiales; family Gesneriaceae; genus Primulina; species Primulina eburnea. Next base: position 33,731 of record NW_027330822.1, read on the forward strand.
GATTTGTTCTTTAGAGAAGTCGTTAGGTTGCATGGCATGCCTAGGACTATTGTTTCTGGTCGCGATGTTAAATTCTTGAGTTACTTTTGGAAGACTTTATGGGCTAAACTTGGCACAAAATTGTTGTTTTCTACTACTTGTCATCCTCAAACGGATGGACAAACTGAAGTTGTCAATAGAACTTTGGGAACACTTTTGCGTGCTATTCTTAAAAAGAACTTGGATTGACATTTCTATGGACTTTATTTTGGGGTTGCCTAGGACTAAGAAGGGGAGGGATTCTATTTTTGTTGTTGTGGATAGATTCTCTAAGATGGCACATTTTATAGCTTGTCATAAAACCGATGATGCTTCAAACATTGCGGATTTGTTCTTTAGAGAAGTCGTTAGGTTGCATGGCATGCCTAGGACTATTGTTTCTGGTCGCGATGTTAAATTCTTGAGTTACTTTTGGAAGACTTTATGGGCTAAACTTGGCACAAAATTGTTGTTTTCTACTACTTGTCATCCTCAAACGGATGGACAAACTGAAGTTGTCAATAGAACTTTGGGAACACTTTTGCGTGCTATTCTTAAAAAGAACTTGGATTGACATTTCTATGGACTTTATTTTGGGGTTGCCTAGGACTAAGAAGGGGAGGGATTCTATTTTTGTTGTTGTGGATAGATTCTCTAAGATGGCACATTTTATAGCTTGTCATAAAACCGATGATGCTTCAAACATTGCGGATTTGTTCTTTAGAGAAGTCGTTAGGTTGCATGGCATGCCTAGGACTATTGTTTCTGGTCGCGATGTTAAATTCTTGAGTTACTTTTGGAAGACTTTATGGGCTAAACTTGGCACAAAATTGTTGTTTTCTACTACTTGTCATCCTCAAACGGATGGACAAACTGAAGTTGTCAATAGAACTTTGGGAACACTTTTGCGTGCTATTCTAAAAAGAACTTGGATTGACATTTCTATGGACTTTATTTTGGGGTTGCCTAGGACTAAGAAGGGGAGGGATTCTATTTTTGTTGTTGTGGATAGATTCTCTAAGATGGCACATTTTATAGCTTGTCATAAAACCGATGATGCTTCAAACATTGCGGATTTGTTCTTTAGAGAAGTCGTTAGGTTGCATGGCATGCCTAGGACTATTGTTTCTGGTCGCGATGTTAAATTCTTGAGTTACTTTTGGAAGACTTTATGGGCTAAACTTGGCACAAAATTGTTGTTTTCTACTACTTGTCATCCTCAAACGGATGGACAAACTGAAGTTGTCAATAGAACTTTGGGAACACTTTTGCGTGCTATTCTTAAAAAGAACTTGGATTGACATTTCTATGGACTTTATTTTGGGGTTGCCTAGGACTAAGAAGGGGAGGGATTCTATTTTTGTTGTTGTGGATAGATTCTCTAAGATGGCACATTTTATAGCTTGTCATAAAACCGATGATGCTTCAAACATTGCGGATTTGTTCTTTAGAGAAGTCGTTAGGTTGCATGGCATGCCTAGGACTATTGTTTCTGGTCGCGATGTTAAATTCTTGAGTTACTTTTGGAAGACTTTATGGGCTAAACTTGGCACAAAATTGTTGTTTTCTACTACTTGTCATCCTCAAACGGATGGACAAACTGAAGTTGTCAATAGAACTTTGGGAACACTTTTGCGTGCTATTCTTAAAAAGAACTTGGATTGACATTTCTATGGACTTTATTTTGGGGTTGCCTAGGACTAAGAAGGGGAGGGATTCTATTTTTGTTGTTGTGGATAGATTCTCTAAGATGGCACATTTTATAGCTTGTCATAAAACCGATGATGCTTCAAACATTGCGGATTTGTTCTTTAGAGAAGTCGTTAGGTTGCATGGCATGCCTAGGACTATTGTTTCTGGTCGCGATGTTAAATTCTTGAGTTACTTTTGGAAGACTTTATGGGCTAAACTTGGCACAAAATTGTTGTTTTCTACTACTTGTCATCCTCAAACGGATGGACAAACTGAAGTTGTCAATAGAACTTTGGGAACACTTTTGCGTGCTATTCTTAAAAAGAACTTGGATTGACATTTCTATGGACTTTATTTTGGGGTTGCCTAGGACTAAGAAGGGGAGGGATTCTATTTTTGTTGTTGTGGATAGATTCTCTAAGATGGCACATTTTATAGCTTGTCATAAAACCGATGATGCTTCAAACATTGCGGATTTGTTCTTTAGAGAAGTCGTTAGGTTGCATGGCATGCCTAGGACTATTGTTTCTGGTCGCGATGTTAAATTCTTGAGTTACTTTTGGAAGACTTTATGGGCTAAACTTGGCACAAAATTGTTGTTTTCTACTACTTGTCATCCTCAAACGGATGGACAAACTGAAGTTGTCAATAGAACTTTGGGAACACTTTTGCGTGCTATTCTTAAAAAGAACTTGGATTGACATTTCTATGGACTTTATTTTGGGGTTGCCTAGGACTAAGAAGGGGAGGGATTCTATTTTTGTTGTTGTGGATAGATTCTCTAAGATGGCACATTTTATAGCTTGTCATAAAACCGATGATGCTTCAAACATTGCGGATTTGTTCTTTAGAGAAGTCGTTAGGTTGCATGGCATGCCTAGGACTATTGTTTCTGGTCGCGATGTTAAATTCTTGAGTTACTTTTGGAAGACTTTATGGGCTAAACTTGGCACAAAATTGTTGTTTTCTACTACTTGTCATCCTCAAACGGATGGACAAACTGAAGTTGTCAATAGAACTTTGGGAACACTTTTGCGTGCTATTCTTAAAAAGAACTTGGATTGACATTTCTATGGACTTTATTTTGGGGTTGCCTAGGACTAAGAAGGGGAGGGATTCTATTTTTGTTGTTGTGGATAGATTCTCTAAGATGGCACATTTTATAGCTTGTCATAAAACCGATGATGCTTCAAACATTGCGGATTTGTTCTTTAGAGAAGTCGTTAGGTTGCATGGCATGCCTAGGACTATTGTTTCTGGTCGCGATGTTAAATTCTTGAGTTACTTTTGGAAGACTTTATGGGCTAAACTTGGCACAAAATTGTTGTTTTCTACTACTTGTCATCCTCAAACGGATGGACAAACTGAAGTTGTCAATAGAACTTTGGGAACACTTTTGCGTGCTATTCTTAAAAAGAACTTGGATTGACATTTCTATGGACTTTATTTTGGGGTTGCCTAGGACTAAGAAGGGGAGGGATTCTATTTTTGTTGTTGTGGATAGATTCTCTAAGATGGCACATTTTATAGCTTGTCATAAAACCGATGATGCTTCAAACATTGCGGATTTGTTCTTTAGAGAAGTCGTTAGGTTGCATGGCATGCCTAGGACTATTGTTTCTGGTCGCGATGTTAAATTCTTGAGTTACTTTTGGAAGACTTTATGGGCTAAACTTGGCACAAAATTGTTGTTTTCTACTACTTGTCATCCTCAAACGGATGGACAAACTGAAGTTGTCAATAGAACTTTGGGAACACTTTTGCGTGCTATTCTTAAAAAGAACTTGGATTGACATTTCTATGGACTTTATTTTGGGGTTGCCTAGGACTAAGAAGGGGAGGGATTCTATTTTTGTTGTTGTGGATAGATTCTCTAAGATGGCACATTTTATAGCTTGTCATAAAACCGATGATGCTTCAAACATTGCGGATTTGTTCTTTAGAGAAGTCGTTAGGTTGCATGGCATGCCTAGGACTATTGTTTCTGGTCGCGATGTTAAATTCTTGAGTTACTTTTGGAAGACTTTATGGGCTAAACTTGGCACAAAATTGTTGTTTTCTACTACTTGTCATCCTCAAACGGATGGACAAACTGAAGTTGTCAATAGAACTTTGGGAACACTTTTGCGTGCTATTCTTAAAAAGAACTTGGATTGACATTTCTATGGACTTTATTTTGGGGTTGCCTAGGACTAAGAAGGGGAGGGATTCTATTTTTGTTGTTGTGGATAGATTCTCTAAGATGGCACATTTTATAGCTTGTCATAAAACCGATGATGCTTCAAACATTGCGGATTTGTTCTTTAGAGAAGTCGTTAGGTTGCATGGCATGCCTAGGACTATTGTTTCTGGTCGCGATGTTAAATTCTTGAGTTACTTTTGGAAGACTTTATGGGCTAAACTTGGCACAAAATTGTTGTTTTCTACTACTTGTCATCCTCAAACGGATGGACAAACTGAAGTTGTCAATAGAACTTTGGGAACACTTTTGCGTGCTATTCTTAAAAAGAACTTGGATTGACATTTCTATGGACTTTATTTTGGGGTTGCCTAGGACTAAGAAGGGGAGGGATTCTATTTTTGTTGTTGTGGATAGATTCTCTAAGATGGCACATTTTATAGCTTGTCATAAAACCGATGATGCTTCAAACATTGCGGATTTGTTCTTTAGAGAAGTCGTTAGGTTGCATGGCATGCCTAGGACTATTGTTTCTGGTCGCGATGTTAAATTCTTGAGTTACTTTTGGAAGACTTTATGGGCTAAACTTGGCACAAAATTGTTGTTTTCTACTACTTGTCATCCTCAAACGGATGGACAAACTGAAGTTGTCAATAGAACTTTGGGAACACTTTTGCGTGCTATTCTTAAAAAGAACTTGGATTGACATTTCTATGGACTTTATTTTGGGGTTGCCTAGGACTAAGAAGGGGAGGGATTCTATTTTTGTTGTTGTGGATAGATTCTCTAAGATGGCACATTTTATAGCTTGTCATAAAACCGATGATGCTTCAAACATTGCGGATTTGTTCTTTAGAGAAGTCGTTAGGTTGCATGGCATGCCTAGGACTATTGTTTCTGGTCGCGATGTTAAATTCTTGAGTTACTTTTGGAAGACTTTATGGGCTAAACTTGGCACAAAATTGTTGTTTTCTACTACTTGTCATCCTCAAACGGATGGACAAACTGAAGTTGTCAATAGAACTTTGGGAACACTTTTGCGTGCTATTCTTAAAAAGAACTTGGATTGACATTTCTATGGACTTTATTTTGGGGTTGCCTAGGACTAAGAAGGGGAGGGATTCTATTTTTGTTGTTGTGGATAGATTCTCTAAGATGGCACATTTTATAGCTTGTCATAAAACCGATGATGCTTCAAACATTGCGGATTTGTTCTTTAGAGAAGTCGTTAGGTTGCATGGCATGCCTAGGACTATTGTTTCTGGTCGCGATGTTAAATTCTTGAGTTACTTTTGGAAGACTTTATGGGCTAAACTTGGCACAAAATTGTTGTTTTCTACTACTTGTCATCCTCAAACGGATGGACAAACTGAAGTTGTCAATAGAACTTTGGGAACACTTTTGCGTGCTATTCTTAAAAAGAACTTGGATTGACATTTCTATGGACTTTATTTTGGGGTTGCCTAGGACTAAGAAGGGGAGGGATTCTATTTTTGTTGTTGTGGATAGATTCTCTAAGATGGCACATTTTATAGCTTGTCATAAAACCGATGATGCTTCAAACATTGCGGATTTGTTCTTTAGAGAAGTCGTTAGGTTGCATGGCATGCCTAGGACTATTGTTTCTGGTCGCGATGTTAAATTCTTGAGTTACTTTTGGAAGACTTTATGGGCTAAACTTGGCACAAAATTGTTGTTTTCTACTACTTGTCATCCTCAAACGGATGGACAAACTGAAGTTGTCAATAGAACTTTGGGAACACTTTTGCGTGCTATTCTTAAAAAGAACTTGGATTGACATTTCTATGGACTTTATTTTGGGGTTGCCTAGGACTAAGAAGGGGAGGGATTCTATTTTTGTTGTTGTGGATAGATTCTCTAAGATGGCACATTTTATAGCTTGTCATAAAACCGATGATGCTTCAAACATTGCGGATTTGTTCTTTAGAGAAGTCGTTAGGTTGCATGGCATGCCTAGGACTATTGTTTCTGGTCGCGATGTTAAATTCTTGAGTTACTTTTGGAAGACTTTATGGGCTAAACTTGGCACAAAATTGTTGTTTTCTACTACTTGTCATCCTCAAACGGATGGACAAACTGAAGTTGTCAATAGAACTTTGGGAACACTTTTGCGTGCTATTCTTAAAAAGAACTTGGATTGACATTTCTATGGACTTTATTTTGGGGTTGCCTAGGACTAAGAAGGGGAGGGATTCTATTTTTGTTGTTGTGGATAGATTCTCTAAGATGGCACATTTTATAGCTTGTCATAAAACCGATGATGCTTCAAACATTGCGGATTTGTTCTTTAGAGAAGTCGTTAGGTTGCATGGCATGCCTAGGACTATTGTTTCTGGTCGCGATGTTAAATTCTTGAGTTACTTTTGGAAGACTTTATGGGCTAAACTTGGCACAAAATTGTTGTTTTCTACTACTTGTCATCCTCAAACGGATGGACAAACTGAAGTTGTCAATAGAACTTTGGGAACACTTTTGCGTGCTATTCTTAAAAAGAACTTGGATTGACATTTCTATGGACTTTATTTTGGGGTTGCCTAGGACTAAGAAGGGGAGGGATTCTATTTTTGTTGTTGTGGATAGATTCTCTAAGATGGCACATTTTATAGCTTGTCATAAAACCGATGATGCTTCAAACATTGCGGATTTGTTCTTTAGAGAAGTCGTTAGGTTGCATGGCATGCCTAGGACTATTGTTTCTGGTCGCGATGTTAAATTCTTGAGTTACTTTTGGAAGACTTTATGGGCTAAACTTGGCACAAAATTGTTGTTTTCTACTACTTGTCATCCTCAAACGGATGGACAAACTGAAGTTGTCAATAGAACTTTGGGAACACTTTTGCGTGCTATTCTTAAAAAGAACTTGGATTGACATTTCTATGGACTTTATTTTGGGGTTGCCTAGGACTAAGAAGGGGAGGGATTCTATTTTTGTTGTTGTGGATAGATTCTCTAAGATGGCACATTTTATAGCTTGTCATAAAACCGATGATGCTTCAAACATTGCGGATTTGTTCTTTAGAGAAGTCGTTAGGTTGCATGGCATGCCTAGGACTATTGTTTCTGGTCGCGATGTTAAATTCTTGAGTTACTTTTGGAAGACTTTATGGGCTAAACTTGGCACAAAATTGTTGTTTTCTACTACTTGTCATCCTCAAACGGATGGACAAACTGAAGTTGTCAATAGAACTTTGGGAACACTTTTGCGTGCTATTCTTAAAAGAACTTGGATTGACATTTCTATGGACTTTATTTTGGGGTTGCCTAGGACTAAGAAGGGGAGGGATTCTATTTTTGTTGTTGTGGATAGATTCTCTAAGATGGCACATTTTATAGCTTGTCATAAAACCGATAATGCTTCAAACATTGCGGATTTGTTCTTTAGAGAAGTCGTTAGGTTGCATGGCATGCCTAGGACTATTGTTTCTGGTCGCGATGTTAAATTCTTGAGTTACTTTTGAAGACTTTTATGGGCTAAACTTAGCACAAAATTGTTGTTTTCTACTACTTGTCATGCCTCAAACGGATGGACAAACTGTAGTTGTCAATAGAACTTTGGGAACACATTTGCGATGCTAGTTCTTAAAAAGAACCTTGATTGACATTTCTATGGACTTTATTTTGGGGTTGCCTAGGACTAAGAAGGGGAGGGATTCTATTTTTGTTGTTGTGGATAGATTCTCTAAGATGGCACATTTTATATCTTGTCATAAAACCGATGATGCTTCAAACATGGCGGATTTGTTCTTTAGAGAAGTCGCTAGGTTGCATGGCATGCCTAGGACTATTGTTTCTGGTCGCGATGTTAAATTCTTTAGTTACTTTTGGAATACTTTATGTGTGACACCCTGACCTCTTTTAAAATAAATACGCAGCGGAAATAAAATTTTCTCTTTAAAATATACGGAAGGAGTTTCAAAATACATATCATCAATATCTTTACAAAATAAATACATGATCATTTAAATGACATAACAAAAACAAAATATCATTCCTATGATCATGCCAAAATCCTCCTTCCAACGGTGTATGCATATGACCCCCGATCTACAGTCAACGTCCCGAGGCACCACTCTGATCTGCATCACATGAAATAACTGAAATGAGAATAAATCTCAGCAATTGGAACTCTTATATAACAATGAACAATAACTCTGTAAAACATCTCTTTGAAATCATAAATACCATCAACTCTGAAATGTAAACTCTGAATATCAATAATATAGCAATAGCATAAAATATGATGGTATTTCTCTTTTGCTCTGGGGATTGATATCAATAGTATCTCTGCTCTGGGGTTGCTCGTATCCCAAATCGATATAAATACCGATAACTCTGAGGGATATAAGCCTCTGGGCGATGATCATCTAATATTGCATGCAATCTCTGACTATGTATTTATCAATCCGAAAACATTTAAACTCTTCTCTGGTTTTAACAATCACTTTGAACTCTATATATCTCTTTGTATTCCCTTTAATCAATAATGAGACATACAATGCCTCCAATACATATAACAATACATACTATGGATCAAATGAAAGGGAATAACACAATAAACTCTTTGAAACACATACATATAAAATCATGTGAGCAAAAGGAATGAATTTCCACTTACAAACCACAACAAACACCTCAACTTAGCTCTTGATCACCACCTACAACAAATAATCCACAAATAACACCAATATCAACTAAATATCCAAGATTACAAGCTAAATAATCCATAAATCCACATAAACAACCAACCTAAACAACTCTTAATTTACAACCTTAACAGAATCGCACCAAAAGCTTACCCAAGCTTCCTAGCACCAAGGAGAACGTCGATCTCAAGTCGAAATTCCAAACAAACGCTTGAATCGAAGATAGGAAGTGAAAGAAATGACCAAAAACCCTTGCAATGGAGAGAAATGCGAAAATGAGAAGGAAAGAAAAAGGAAAAGTGATGGCCAACCACTCCAAAATCGACTAAATATCTCGCCCATACCTTCACCGCGGGTGCGCCAACACAAGGACCGCGGGTGCGCAATGGCTACGGCATCTCAAAAAAATCTGGAACTCGAACAGCGCGGGTGCGGCACTGCAAACAGCGCGGGTGCGGTCTCCACCGCGGGGGCGGTCACTACAACGCCGCGGGTGCGGTGTGCTCACGGCAAAACACTATTCCCATGCAACAAAAATCAAACCGAAACGCTGAAACGAACAACCAACATCATCTAATACCTCAAGACAATAAAACTAACAATACTATAGCCCAAAAATACAACTCTGAACATCTAATCAAATATCCCAAATAACAAACGAAACTTAAATCGTACCGTACACCGGGCTCGGCTATTACAATCTCCCCCCCTTAAGGGAATTTCGTCCGCGAAATTGACGTCACGGCACGAACAACTCAGGATACTTCTCTCTCATCTCATCCTCTGGTTCCCACGTAGCCTCCTCTAACAAATGGTTCCTCCAAAGAACTTTGACAATGCCGATCTCTTTGTTCCTCAGAACTCTAACTGTGCGATCCAGAATCTGAATCGGAATCTCATGGTAAGTCAGACTCGGCGTCAAGTCCAATGGCTCATGGCGAAGAACATGGGAAGGATCTGTAACATACTTCCTGAGCATCGAGACGTGAAACACATTATGAACTCTGTCAAGATCTGGAGGTAGGGCTAATCTGTAGGCTCTGTCACCAACTCTGTCCAAAATCTCGAATGGACCAATAAATCTAGGACTCAACTTGCCCTTCTTACCAAATCTCATCACACCCTTGAGAGGTGCTATCTTCAGAAACACGTGGTCGCCAATCTCGAACTGCAAAGGTCTGCGACGAACATCTGCATAGCTCTTCTGTCTGGACTGGGCAGTCTTCATCCTTTCTCTGATAACAGCAACAACATCAGCAGTCTGCTGGACCAACTCTGGTCCCAACATCTTCCTCTCACCAACCTCGTCCCAATACAAGGGAGACCTGCACTTCCTGCCATAAAGTGCCTCATACGGTGCCATGCCAATCGTCGCCTGGTAGCTATTATTATAAGTGAACTCAGCCAAAGGCAACAAAGAATCCCAGCTACCTGGAAAGTCTATAGTACACGCTCTGAGCATATCCTCAAGAATCTGAATGACTCTCTCTGACTGACCATCACTCTGAGGATGATAGGCTGTACTGAACGCTAATCGCGAACCCATAGCTCTGTGCAAACTCTTCCAAAACTCTGAAGTAAATCTGGGGTCACGATCAGACACGATCGACACAGGAACACCATGAAGTCTGACAATCTCTGCTATGTAGTCCTCGGCATACTGGTTCATCGAATACGTCGTCTTGACTGGAAGAAAGTGCGCTGACTTAGTCAATCTATCAACGATAACCCAAATAGAATTGAAACCTCTCCGCACTCTGGGAAGACCAGTCACGAAATCCATCGTAATATGCTCCCACTTCCACTGAGGAATCGGCAACGACAACAATGTCCCAGCAGGTCTCTGGTGCTCAATCTTCACCTGCTGACAAGTAAGGCACTGAGAAATGAACACGGCAACATCCTTCTTCATACCTGGCCACCAGTAGAGTCGACGAAGATCCTGATACATCTTCGTACTGCCTGGATGAATCGAATACGGCGCGGTATGAGCCTCTGTCAGAATATCTCTACGAATATCATCGCCAACAGGAACACAAATACGACCTCTGAAAGTCACCAAACCATCACCATTCAAGGCAAACTCTGAATTACCTCTAATCTCTGCTCTATCTCTCAACTCTGTCAACTGAACATCAGTCGACTGCTCTCTACGAATCCTGTCCGTCAATGAAGATCGAATAACTAACGCTGAAAGACGAGCAATGGTGCCTGGAATCACCAGATCAATATCCTCTCTCTGCAAATCCATCAGTAACGGTCTCTGAATCAAAGAACTCAATGAAACACTCGACTTGCGGCTTAAAGCATCAGCCACAACATTCGCCTTCCCTGGGTGATAACTGATAGTTACATCGTAATCCTTGACAAGCTCTAACCACCTCCTCTGCCGCATATTGAGCTCTTTCTGCGAGAACAGATACTTCAAACTCTTGTGGTCTGTGAAGATCTCACACTTTTCGCCATACAGATAATGTCTCCAAATCTTAAGGGCGAAAACCACAGCTGCTAGCTCCAAATCGTGCGTCGGATAATTCTTCTCATAATCCTTCAACTGGCGAGAAGCATAGGCAATGACCTTACCTCTCTGCATCAACACTGCACCGAGACCCTTCTTCGACGCATCGGTAAAGACCACAAAATCCTCTGAACCACTGGGCAATGCGAGAATAGGAGCTGACGTCAATCTATCCTTCAACTCCTGAAATGCGCTCTGGCAATCTATAGACCACTCGAACTTCACAGTCTTCCTTGTCAGATTGGACAATGGCAGGGCAATCTTGGAAAAATCCGAAATAAAACGACGATAATAACCCGCCAAACCAAGGAAACTGCGTACCTCTGAAACAGTCGTAGGAATAGGCCACTTCTGAATCGCCTCTATCTTCATCGGATCAACAGCAATGCCATCCCTCGAAACGACATGGCCTAGAAAAGAAATCTGATCCAGCCAAAACTCACACTTCTTCAACTTAGCAAACAACCTCCGCTCTCTCAGCAACTGGAGAACAACTCTGAGATGCTCTGAATGAAGCTCTCTGGTCTTGGAATAGATCAATATATCGTCGATAAAGACAATGACGAAGCTATCCAAATACGGCTTGAACACACGGTTCATCAGGTCCATGAAAACAGAAGGGGCATTGGTCAAACCAAAAGACATCACGAGAAACTCATAGTGACCATACCTGGTCCTGAAAGCCGTCTTAGGGATATCAGACTCCCTAACCTTCAACTGATAGTAGCCAGACCGAAGATCAATCTTCGAGAAAACAGTGGCACCCTGGAGTTGGTCAAATAGATCGTCAATCCGTGGCAACGGATACTTGTTCTTGATCGTCACTTTGTTGAGCTCTCTGTAATCGATACACAGACGCAAAGACCCGTCCTTCTTCTTAACAAATAGAACCGGAGCTCCCCAAGGCGAAGAACTCGGACGAATGAAACCCTTATCTAGAAGATCCTGCAACTGCGTCTTCAACTCTTTCATCTCGGTAGGAGCCATCCTATACGGAGCCTTAGAAATAGGAACCGTACCTGGAGCAAGATCAATAACAAACTCTACATCTCTATCCGGCGGCAAACCCGGAACATCATCCTCAAACACATCCGCAAACTCCCTCACCACATCAATATCATCAATATTCAACTTAATCAGTCTATCCATATCCACAACAGATGCTAGAAAAACATCACAACCTCTACACAATAGCCTCTCAGCATCAAGACACGAAATAAAAGGAAGGACCAGCGAAGTACCTGAGCTGGCGAGAACTCCTCCCTGGCCATCATCTGCAAAAGTCACCGTCTTAGCAACGCAATCAATAACAGCACGATAGGTCGACAGCCAATCCATGCCAAGAATAACATCAAAGGCAACCATCGGGATCACAATCAAATCAGCAAAGACCTCTCGATCAACAAAACGAACGGGGCACGCATACACTATGGAAGTCGGGCACAAAACATCTCCCGAAGGCAAAACAACACTAAGCTGGAGGGGAATAACAGAAGGAACTATACCCAAAGATCTCAAAAACAATTCAGACATAAAAGAATGAGTAGCACCAGTATCAATCAAAGTAGTAGCTACTCTGCCTGAAATTAAAATGGAACTAGAGATTACAGAAGAATTACGATTAATACCTTCCTTAGTCATCGAAAAGATACGACCCTGCACCTTCTCCTGGCTAGCTCCCCTAGGACAATCTCTGGAAATATGGCCTGGCATGCCACAACGATAACAAGAACGAGTGCCAAATCTACACTCTCCACGATGAGGTCTGCCACACTTGGGACACAAAGATCTCTCAGAATCAGACGGAGCAACTGGCACTGACGGTGGCCTAGGACTCTGATCCACCTTGCCCTTCCCCTTGAATCGATCTCTGCCACGCTGACCTGAACTCTGGCCTCTTTGAACATTAGCCTGGTGCCTCGCCTGTCTCTCCCTGGCGATATCCTTCTCGTCCTGCTCTGCTAGCAACGCCTTGGACACAATCTCCTTGAAAGTCACAGCCTTGGACATATTGATATCACGCCTGATCTCCGCTCTAAGGCCTCGAATGAAGTGAGCACCTTTATCTTTATCACTGGTAGCAATGTACGGAGCAAAAAGGCAACCCTCCTCGAACCTGAGAATATACTCGTCCACATTCAAGCTCCCCTGACGAAGCTCCAAGAACTCTGTGACCTTCCTCGCTCGCAGTGCATCAGGAAAGTACTTGTCGTAGAAAAGCTCAGTAAACTCAGACCACTTCAAAGTAGAAACATCAATGCCAACCTTGGTCGCATTCCACCACAAACGTGCAGCTTTAACCAGCATGAAAACAGCACAACTGATACGGTCTCTGTCCTCATAGTGGAGATGATCAAAAATCGCCTCCAAAGCCTTGACCCACTCTACTGCAGCTAAAGGATCGGAGCTGCCTGGAAACTCGGGTGGATCCATCCTCTTAAACGCAGAAAAGATAGCATCAGAACCAACTGCTACTGGAGCAACCTGCCCCCTACCTTGGCCTCTGCCCTGGCCTGCTCCTTGCAGTCTAAGCAACTGCTGGATCTGCTCACTGTGAACCTTAGCCTGCTCCTTCAGTAACTTGCCGAACTCGTCGACAACTCTCGAGGACGAACTATCCTCCCCCTCTGACGCCTTACGCTTAGGAGGCATCCTCTACTCTACAATGCTCACAAGATACCAATCAATACATAACAATAGATAGATGCAAAGAAAACATACCCGGACAGTTGAAAGTAGACGAAGTCATATGCATTGGTCCGAAGAACACCGCTCTGATACCACTAAATGTGACACCCTGACCTCTTTTAAAATAAATACGCAGCGGAAATAAAATTTTCTCTTTAAAATATACGGAAGGAGTTTCAAAATACATTTCATCAAATATCTTTACAAAATAAATACATGATCATTTAAATGACATAACAAAAACAAAATATCATTCCTATGATCATGCCAAAATCCTCCTTCCAACGGTGTATGCATATGACCCCCGATCTACAGTCAACGTCCCGAGGCACCACTCTGATCTGCATCACATGAAAATAACTGAAATGAGAATAAATCTCAGCAAGTGGAACTCTTATATAACAATGAACAATAACTCTGTAAAACATCTCTTTGAAATCATAAATACCATCAACTCTGAACTGTAAACTCTGAATATCAATAATATAGCAATAGCATAAAATATGATGGTATTTCTCTTTTGCTCTGGGGATTGATATCAATAGTATCTCTGCTCTGGGGTTGCTCGTATCCCAAATCGATATAAATACCGATAACTCTGAGGGATATAAGCCTCTGGGCGATGATCATCTAATATTGCATGCAATCTCTGACTATGTATTTATCAATCCGAAAACATTTAAACTCTTCTCTGGTTTTAACAATCACTTTGAACTCTATATATCTCTTTGTATTCCCTTTAATCAATAATGAGACATACAATGCCTCCAATACATATAACAATACATACTATGGATCAAATGAAAGGGAATAACACAATAAACTCTTTGAAACACATACATATAAAATCATGTGAGCAAAAGGAATGAATTTCCACTTACAAACCACAACAAACACCTCAACTTAGCTCTTGATCACCACCTACAACAAATAATCCACAAATAACACCAATATCAACTAAATATCCAAGATTACAAGCTAAATAATCCATAAATCCACATAAACAACCAACCTAAACAACTCTTAATTTACAACCTTAACAGAATCGCACCAAAAAGCTTACCCAAGCTTCCTAGCACCAAGGAGAACGTCGATCTCAAGTCGAAATTCCAAACAAACGCTTGAATCGAAGATAGGAAGTGAAAGAAATGACCAAAAACCCTTGCAATGGAGAGAAATGCGAAAATGAGAAGGAAAGAAAAAGGAAAAGTGATGGCCAACCACTCCAAAATCGACTAAATATCTCGCCCATACCTTCACCGCGGGTGCGCCAACACAAGGACCGCGGGTGCGCAATGGCTACGGCATCTCAAAAAAATCTGGAACTCGAACAGCGCGGGTGCGGCACTGCAAACAGCGCGGGTGCGGTCTCCACCGCGGGGGCGGTCACTACAACGCCGCGGGTGCGGTGTGCTCACGGCAAAACACTATTCCCATGCAACAAAAATCAAACCGAAACGCTGAAACGAACAACCAACATCATCTAATACCTCAAGACAATAAAACTAACAATACTATAGCCCAAAAATACAACTCTGAACATCTAATCAAATATCCCAAATAACAAACGAAACTTAAATCGTACCGTACACCGGGCTCGGCTATTACATTATGGGCTAAACTTGGCAGAAAATTGTTGTTTTCTACTACTTGTCATGATCAAACGGATGGACAAACTGTAGTTGTCAATAAAACTTTGGGAACACTTTTGCGTGTATTCTTAAAAAGAACTTGGATTGACATTTCTATTGACTTTATTTTGTGGTTGCCTAGGACTAATAAGGGGAGGGATTCTATTTTTGTTGTTGTGGATAGATTCTCTAAGATGGCACATTTTATAGCTTGTCATAAAACCGATGATGCTTCAAACATTGCGGATTTGTTCTTTAGAGAAGTCGTTAGGTTGCATGGCATGCCTAGGACTATTGTTTTTGGTCGCGAGGTTAAATTCTTGAGTTACTTTTGGAAGACTTTATGGGCTAAACTTGCACAAAATTGTTGTTTTCTACTACTTGTCATCCTCAAACGGATGGACAAACTGAAGTTGTCAATAGAACTTTGGGAACACTTTTGCGTGCTATTCTTAAAAAGAACTTGGATTGACATTTCTATGGACTTTATTTTGGGGTTGCCTAGGACTAAGAAGGGGAGGGATTCTATTTTTGTTGTTGTGGATAGATTCTCTAAGATGGCACATTTTATAGCTTGTCATAAAACCGATGATGCTTCAAACATTGCGGATTTGTTCTTTAGAGAAGTCGTTAGGTTGCATGGCATGCCTAGGACTATTGTTTCTGGTCGCGATGTTAAATTCTTGAGTTACTTTTGGAATACTTTATGGGCTAAACTTGGCACAAAATTGTTGTTTTCTACTACTTGTCATCCTCAAACGGATGGACAAACTGAAGTTGTCAATAGAACTTTGGGAACACTTTTGCGTGCTATTCTTAAAAAGAACTTGGATTGACATTTCTATGGACTTTATTTTGGGGTTGCCTAGGACTAAGAAGGGGAGGGATTCTATTTTTGTTGTTGTGGATAGATTCTCTAAGATGGCACATTTTATAGCTTGTCATAAAACCGATGATGCTTCAAACATTGCGGATTTGTTCTTTAGAGAAGTCGTTAGGTTGCATGGCATGCCTAGGACTATTGTTTCTGGTCGCGATGTTAAATTCTTGAGTTACTTTTGGAAGACTTTATGGGCTAAACTTGGCACAAAATTGTTGTTTTCTACTACTTGTCATCCTCAAACGGATGGACAAACTGAAGTTGTCAATAGAACTTTGGGAACACTTTTGCGTGCTATTCTTAAAAAGAACTTGGATTGACATTTCTATGGACTTTATTTTGGGGTTGCCTAGGACTAAGAAGGGGAGGGATTCTATTTTTGTTGTTGTGGATAGATTCTCTAAGATGGCACATTTTATAGCTTGTCATAAAACCGATGATGCTTCAAACATTGCGGATTTGTTCTTTAGAGAAGTCGTTAGGTTGCATGGCATGCCTAGGACTATTGTTTCTGGTCGCGATGTTAAATTCTTGAGTTACTTTTGGAAGACTTTATGGGCTAAACTTGCACAAAATTGTTGTTTTCTACTACTTGTCATCCTCAAACGGATGGACAAACTGAAGTTGTCAATAGAACTTTGGGAACACTTTTGCGTGCTATTCTTAAAAAGAACTTGGATTGACATTTCTATGGACTTTATTTTGGGGTTGCCTAGGACTAAGAAGGGGAGGGATTCTATTTTTGTTGTTGTGGATAGATTCTCTAAGATGGCACATTTTATAGCTTGTCATAAAACCGATGATGCTTCAAACATTGCGGATTTGTTCTTTAGAGAAGTCGTTAGGTTGCATGGCATGCCTAGGACTATTGTTTCTGGTCGCGATGTTAAATTCTTGAGTTACTTTTGGAATACTTTATGGGCTAAACTTGGCACAAAATTGTTGTTTTCTACTACTTGTCATGCCTCAAACGGATGGACAAACTGAAGTTGTCAATAGAACTTTGGGAACACTTTTGCGTGCTATTCTTAAAAAGAACTTGGATTGACATTTCTATGGACTTTATTTTGGGGTTGTCCTAGGACTAAGAAGGGGAGGGATTCTATTTTTGTTGTTGTGGATAGATTCTCTAAGATGGCACATTTTATAGCTTGTCATAAAACCGATGATGCTTCAAACATTGCGGATTTGTTCTTTAGAGAAGTCGCTAGGTTGCATGGCATGCCTAGGACTATTGATTCTGGTCGCGATGTTAAATTCTTGAGTTACTTTTGGAATACTTTATGGGCTAAACTTGGCACAAAATTGTTGTTTTCTACTACTTGTCATGCCTCAAACGGATGGACAAACTGAAGTTGTCAATAGAACTTTGGGAACACTTTTGCGTGCTATTCTTAAAAAGAACTTGGATTGACATTTCTATGGACTTTATTTTGGGGTTGTCTAGGACTAAGAAGGGGAGGGATTCTATTTTTGTTGTTGTGGATAGATTCTCTAAGATGGCACATTTTATAGCTTGTCATAAAACCGATGATGCTTCAAACATTGCGGATTTGTTCTTTAGAGAAGTCGTTAGGTTGCATGGCATGCCTAGAACTATTGTTTCTGGTCGCGATGTTAAATTCATTGAGTTACTTTTGGAAGACTTTATGGGCTAAACTTGCACAAAAATTGTTGTTTTCTACTACTTGTCATGCTCAAACGGATGGACAAACTGTAGTTGTCAATAGAACTTTGGGAACACTTTTGCGTGCTATTCTTAAAAAGAACTTGGATTGACATTTCTATGGACTTTATTTTGGGGTTGTCCTAGGACTAAGAAGGGGAGGGATTCTATTTTTGTTGTTGTGGATAGATTCTCTAAGATGGCACATTTTATAGCTTGTCATAAAACCGATGATGCTTCAAACATTGCGGATTTGTTCTTTAGAGAAGTCGTTAGGTTGCATGACATGCCTAGGACTATTGATTCTGTTCGCAATGTTAAACTCTTGAGTTACTTTTGGAATACTTTATGGGCTAAACTTGGCACAAAATTGTTGTTTTCTACTACTTGTCATGCTAAAACGGATGGACAAACTGAAGTTGTCAATAGAACTTTGGGAACACTTTTGCGTGCTATTCTTAAAAAGAACTTGGATTGACATTTCTATGGACTTTATTTTGGGGCTGTCTAGGACTAAGAAGGGGAGGGATTCTATTTTTGTTGTTGTGGATAGATTCTCTAGGATGGCACATTTTATATCTTGTCATAAAACCGATGATGGTTCAAACATTGCGGATTTGTTCTTTAGAGAAGTCGTTAGGTTGCATGGCATGCCTAGGACTATTGATTCTTGTTGCGATGTCAAATTCTTGAGTTACTTTTGGAATACTTTATGGGCTAAACTTGGCACAAAATTGTTGTTTTCTACTACTTGTCATGATTAAACGGATGGACAAACTGAAGTTGTCAATAAAACTTTGGGAACACTTTTGCGTGCTATTCTTAAAAAGAACTTGGATTGACATTTCTATGGACTTTATTTTGGGGTTGCCTAGGACTAAGAAGGGAGGGATTCTATTTTTGTTGTTGTGGATAGATTCTCTAAGATGGCACATTTTATAGCTTGTCATAAAACCGATGATGCTTCAAACATTGCGGATTTGTTCTTTAGAGAAGTCGTTAGGTTGCATGGCATGCCTAGAACTTTTGTTTCTGGTCGCGATGTTAAATTCATTGAGTTACTTTTGAAGACTTTATGGGCTAAACTTGACACAAAATTGTTGTTTTCTACTACTTGTCATGCTCAAACGGATGGACAAACTGTAGTTGTCAATAGGACTTTGGGAACACATTTGCGTGCTTTTCTTAAAAAGAACTTGATTGACATTTCTATGGACTTTATTTTGGGGTTGCCTAGGACTAAGAAGGGGAGGGATTCTATTTTTGTTGTTGTGGATAGATTCTCTAAGATGGCACATTTTATATCTTGTCATAAAACCGATGATGCTTCAAACATTGCGGATTTGTACTTTAGAGAAGTCGTTAGTTTGCACTGGCATGCCTAGGACAATTGTTTCTGGTCGCGATGTTAAATTCATGAGTTACTTTTAGAAGACTTTATGGGCTAAACTTGACAAACATTGTTGTTTTCTACTACTTGTCATGCTCAAACGGATGGACAAACTGAAGTTGTCAATAGAACTTTGGGAACACTTTTGCGTGCTATTCTTAAAAAGAACTTAGATTGACATTTCTATGGACTATATTTTGGGGTTGTCTAGGACTAAGAAGGGGAGGGATTCTATTTTTGTTGTTGTGGATAGATTCTCTAAGATGGCACATTTTATAGCTTGTCATAAAACCGATGATGCTTCAAACATTGCGGATTTGTTCTTTAGAGAAGTCGCTAGGTTGCATGGCATGCCTAGGACTATTGATTCTGGTCGCGATGTTAAATTCTTGAGTTACTTTTGGAATACTTTATGGGCTAAACTTGGCACAAAATTGTTGTTTTCTACTACTTGTCATGCTCAAACGGATGGACAAACTGTAGTTGTCAATAGAACTTTGGGAACACTTTTGCGTGCTTATTCTTAAAAAGAACTTGGATTGACATTTCTATGGACTTTATTTTGGGGTTGTCTAGGACTAAGAAGGGGAGGGATTCTATTTTTGTTGTTGTGGATAGATTCTCTAAGATGGCACATTTTATAGCTTGTCATAAAACCGATGATGCTTCAAACATTGCGGATTTGTTCTTTAGAGAAGTCGTTAGGTTGCATGGCATGCCTAGGACTATTGTTTCTGGTCGCGATGTTAAATTCATGAGTTACTTTTGGAAGACTTTATGGGCTAAACTTGACAAAAATGGTTGTTTTCTACTACTTGTCATGCTCAAACGGATGGACAAACTGTAGTTGTCAATAGAACTTTGGGAACACTTTTGCGTGTTATTCTTAAAAAGAACTTGGATTGTCATTTCTATGGACTTTATTTTGGGGTTGTCCTGGACTAAGAAGGGGAGGGATTCTATTTTTGTGGTTGTGGATAGATTCTCTAAGATGGCACATTTTATAGCTTGTCATTAAACCGATGATGCTTCAAACATTGCGGGTTTGTTCTTTAGAGAAGTCGCTAGGTTGCATGGCATGCCTAGGACTATTGATTCTGTTCGCAATGTTAAACTCTTGAGTTACTTTTGGAATACTTTATGGGCTAAACTTGGCACAAAATTGTTGTTTTCTACTACTTGTCATGCTAAAACGGATGGACAAACTGAAGTTGTCAATAGAACTTTGGGAACACTTTTGCTTGTGATTCTTAAAAAGAACTTGGATTGATATTTCTATGGACTTTATTTTGGGGCTGTCTAGGACTAAGAAGGGGAGGGATTCTATTTTTGTTGTTGTGGATAGATTCTCTAAGATGGCACATTTTATATCTTGTCATAAAACCGATGATGCTTCAAACATTGCGGATTTGTTCTTTAGAGAAGTCGCTAGGTTGCATGGCATGCCTAGCACTATTGTTTCTGGTCGCGATGTTAAATTCTTGAGTTACTTTTGGAATACTTTATGGGCTAAACTTGGCACAAAATTGTTGTTTTCTACTACTTGTCATGCTTAAACGGATGGACAAACTGTAGTTGTCAATAAAACTTTGGGAACACTTTTGCGTGTTATTCTTAAAAAGAACTTGGATTGACATTTCTATGGACTTTATTTTGTGGTTGCCTAGGACTAATAAGGGGAGGGATTCTATTTTTGTTGTTGTGGATAGATTCTCTAAGATGGCACATTTTATAGCTTGTCATAAAACCGATGATGCTTCAAACATTGCGGATTTGTTCTTTAGAGAAGTCGTTAGGTTGCATGGCATGCCTAGGACTATTGTTTCTGGTCGCGATGTTAAATTCATGAGTTACTTTTGAAGACTTTATGGGCTAAACTTGACAAAAATGGTTGTTTTCTACTACTTGTCATGCTCAAACGGATGGACAAACTGTAGTTGTCAATAGAACTTTGGGAACACTTTTGCGTGTTATTCTTAAAAAGAACTTGGATTGTCATTTCTATGGACTTTATTTTGGGGTTGTCCTAGGACTAAGAAGGGGAGGGATTCTATTTTTGTGGTTGTGGATAGATTCTCTAAGATGGCACATTTTATAGCTTGTCATAAAACCGATGATGCTTCAAACATTGCGGATTTGTATCTTTAGAGAAGTCGCTAGGTTGCATGGCATGCCTAGGACTATTGATTCTGTTCGCAATGTTAAACTCTTGAGTTACTTTTGGAATACTTTATGGGCTAAACTTGGCACAAAATTGTTGTTTTCTACTACTTGTCATGCTCAAACGGATGGACAAACTGAAGTTGTCAATAGAACTTTGGGAACACTTTTGCGTGTTATTCTTAAAAAGAACTTGGATTTACATTTCTATGGACTTTATTTTGGGGTTGCCTAGGACTAAGAAGGGGAGGGATTCTATTTTTGTTGTTGTGGATAGATTCTCTAAGATGGCACATTTTATAGCTTGTCATAAAACCGATGATGCTTCAAACATTGCGGATTTGTTCTTTAGAGAAGTCGTTAGGTTGCATGGCATGCCTAGGACTATTGTTTCTGGTCGCGATGTTAAATTCTTGAGTTACTTTTGGAAGACTTTATGGGCTAAACTTGGCACAAAATTGTTGTTTTCTACTACTTGTCATCCTCAAACGGATGGACAAACTGAAGTTGTCAATAGAACTTTGGGAACACTTTTGCGTGCTATTCTTAAAAAGAACTTGGATTGACATTTCTATGGACTTTATTTTGGGGTTGCCTAGGACTAAGAAGGGGAGGGATTCTATTTTGTTGTTGTGCCCGTGATCACCATGCTATGTCCATCGCTCATCTCTGTCGTGACCCAGATCCTGCCCCACCTGTTGTTATGCACACATACAGACATAACAACAGCCGGAAAACCGGTGAGAACAAATCCCAGTATAAACATGTAACATACATATAAACAATCCAAACATGAAACATGCTGATATGAATGTCATTCATACAAAATCATGCAATGTGAATCTAATCATGTCTAGACTCGACTCGACTAGAACTCTAGGGATCCCGTTGTGAATAAGACGTCACTGGCTGTCACCTACCCTACCAATCGAGGTGCTGTACGTCTTATTCCTAGACTTCGGCCTGATCTGTATCCACATCTACAAAGGGGCGGTGATCTTCCCCTAAACTGAGATATCGCCGAACATCTAGTAGTCTGCCTGATCTCCAGACTGCCCTATCTTAATGCATGAATACAAAATCTGCAAACAAGCATAATGCAATGCTACACGATCTGTAAACAAAGCATAGCAAGATCTGCATACAAGTTCTATAAACCAATCTATAACAATCATAATCATATCCAGGTATGAACAATAAAACAAGTATGTGATTTTGGTTGGGAAACTCAAATGTGATCTCATTTGAGTCGTGATTCCCCAAACAAAACATGTACTATACCTTTCGTCGTAGAATCGCTGTCACGATCGCCAATACGAATCTGAAATGGAAATGTTGATATAAACTCTATCAATTCCTAATCTAATCAACACATATTCAAATCACTACGTGATCTCAATACAATCTGACGGCATAATGACGTAATTCTCGACACCGGTCAATCAAATTGTCAACAGATATCAATATAGATTAATATCCAATCTCCACAATCAATAATCGATCTCATGAGTACATCATATCCTCAAAAATCTACACAATCTATATTCAATATATGCTAGAATTCGAAACCATCACATACGATATCTTACGATCCGTTTACGTTACTATGGTAACCATCACTTCAAGAACACATCTTAAAGCTTAAATCATAATTCTCCCAACACATATATTTCAAAACATGCTGGAATCGAAGAAAACTAACATCACCTTGTAGCTAATAAAGAGAGAAGCTCAACACCGAAGTCGGATTTGAATTTTGATGATTAAATCTTATGAAATCACAATTTAAAAGTGGAAGGAAGTTTGGAGCTTTTCCTCTGAATTCTGCCGAGTCTACTGCTGGAATGAGGAGAGAATTGTGCCATGTTATATATATTGCATGCCTCAATACACATGGCAAATCCTTTGTATTACACGTCTCGCGCATATGCGCGGCATTCTCTAAGAATGGCACATTTTATAGCTTGTCATAAAACCGATGATGCTTCAAACATTGCGGATTTGTTCTTTAGAGAAGTCGTTAAGTTGCATGGCATGCCTAGGACTATTGTTTCTGGTCGCGATGTTAAATTCTTGAGTTACTTTTGGAAGACTTTATGGGCTAAACTTGGCACAAAATTGTTGTTTTCTACTACTTGTCATGCTCAAACGGATGGACAAACTGTAAGTTGTCAATAGAACTTTGGGAACACTTTTGCGTGCTATTCTTAAAAAGAACTTGGATTGACATTTCTATGGACTTTATTTTGGGGTTGCCTAGGACTAAGAAGGGGAGGGATTCTATTTTTGTTGTTGTGGATAGATTCTCTAAGATGGCACATTTTATAGCTTGTCATAAAACCGATGATGCTTCAAACATTGCGGATTTGTTCTTTAGAGAAGTCGTTAGGTTGCATGGCATGCCTAGGACTATTGTTTCTGGTCGCGATGTTAAATTCTTGAGTTACTTTTGGAAGACTTTATGGGCTAAACTTGGCACAAAATTGTTGTTTTCTACTACTTGTCATCCTCAAACGGATGGACAAACTGAAGTTGTCAATAGAACTTTGGGAACACTTTTGCGTGCTATTCTTAAAAAGAACTTGGATTGACATTTCTATGGACTTTATTTTGGGGTTGCCTAGGACTAAGAAGGGGAGGGATTCTATTTTTGTTGTTGTGGATAGATTCTCTAAGATGGCACATTTTATAGCTTGTCATAAAACCGATGATGCTTCAAACATTGCGGATTTGTTCTTTAGAGAAGTCGTTAGGTTGCATGGCATGCCTAGGACTATTGTTTCTGGTCGCGATGTTAAATTCTTGAGTTACTTTTGGAATACTTTATGGGCTAAACTTGGCACAAAATTGTTGTTTTCTACTACTTGTCATGCTCAAACGGATGGACAAACTGAAGTTGTCAATAGAACTTTGGGAACACTTTTGCGTGCTATTCTTAAAAGAACTTGGATTGACATTTCTATGGACTTTATTTTGGGGTTGCCTAGGACTAAGAAGGGGAGGGATTCTATTTTTGTTGTTGTGGATAGATTCTCTAAGATGGCACATTTTATAGCTTGTCATAAAACCGATGATGCTTCAAACATTGCGGATTTGTTCTTTAGAGAAGTCGTTAGGTTGCATGGCATGCCTAGGACTATTGTTTCTGGTCGCGATGTTAAATTCTTGAGTTACTTTTGGAATACTTTATGGGCTAAACTTGGCACAAAATTGTTGTTTTCTACTACTTGTCATGCTCAAACGGATGGACAAACTGAAGTTGTCAATAGAACTTTGGGAACACTTTTGCGTGCTTATTCTTAAAAAGAACTTGGATTGACATTTCTATGGACTTTATTTTGGGGTTGCCTAGGACTAAGAAGGGGAGGGATTCTATTTTTGTTGTTGTGGATAGATTCTCTAAGATGGCACATTTTATAGCTTGTCATAAAACCGATGATGCTTCAAACATTGCGGATTTGTTCTTTAGAGAAGTCGTTAGGTTGCATGGCATGCCTAGGACTATTGTTTCTGGTCGCGATGTTAAATTCTTGAGTTACTTTTGGAAGACTTTATGGGCTAAACTTGGCACAAAATTGTTGTTTTCTACTACTTGTCATCCTCAAACGGATGGACAAACTGAAGTTGTCAATAGAACTTTGGGAACACTTTTGCGTGCTATTCTTAAAAAGAACTTGGATTGACATTTCTATGGACTTTATTTTGGGGTTGCCTAGGACTAAGAAGGGGAGGGATTCTATTTTTGTTGTTGTGGATAGATTCTCTAAGATGGCACATTTTATAGCTTGTCATAAAACCGATGATGCTTCAAACATTGCGGATTTGTTCTTTAGAGAAGTCGTTAGGTTGCATGGCATGCCTAGGACTATTGTTTCTGGTCGCGATGTTAAATTCTTGAGTTACTTTTGGAAGACTTTATGGGCTAAACTTGGCACAAAATTGTTGTTTTCTACTACTTGTCATGCTCAAACGGATGGACAAACTGAAGTTGTCAATAGAACTTTGGGAACACTTTTGCGTGCTATTCTTAAAAAGAACTTGGATTGACATTTCTATGGACTTTATTTTGGGGTTGCCTAGGACTAAGAAGGGGAGGGATTCTATTTTTGTTGTTGTGGATAGATTCTCTAAGATGGCACATTTTATAGCTTGTCATAAAACCGATGATGCTTCAAACATTGCGGATTTGTTCTTTAGAGAAGTCGTTAGGTTGCATGGCATGCCTAGGACTATTGTTTCTGGTCGCGATGTTAAATTCTTGAGTTACTTTTGGAAGACTTTATGGGCTAAACTTGGCACAAAATTGTTGTTTTCTACTACTTGTCATGCTCAAACGGATGGACAAACTGAAGTTGTCAATAGAACTTTGGGAACACTTTTGCGTGCTATTCTTAAAAAGAACTTGGATTGACATTTCTATGGACTTTATTTTGGGGTTGCCTAGGACTAAGAAGGGGAGGGATTCTATTTTTGTTGTTGTGGATAGATTCTCTAAGATGGCACATTTTATAGCTTGTCATAAAACCGATGATGCTTCAAACATTGCGGATTTGTTCTTTAGAGAAGTCGTTAGGTTGCATGGCATGCCTAGGACTATTGTTTCTGGTCGCGATGTTAAATTCTTGAGTTACTTTTGGAAGACTTTATGGGCTAAACTTGGCACAAAATTGTTGTTTTCTACTACTTGTCATGCTCAAACGGATGGACAAACTGAAGTTGTCAATAGAACTTTGGGAACACTTTTGCGTGCTATTCTTAAAAAGAACTTGGATTGACATTTCTATGGACTTTATTTTGGGGTTGCCTAGGACTAAGAAGGGGAGGGATTCTATTTTTGTTGTTGTGGATAGATTCTCTAAGATGGCACATTTTATAGCTTGTCATAAAACCGATGATGCTTCAAACATTGCGGATTTGTTCTTTAGAGAAGTCGTTAGGTTGCATGGCATGCCTAGGACTATTGTTTCTGGTCGCGATGTTAAATTCTTGAGTTACTTTTGGAAGACTTTATGGGCTAAACTTGGCACAAAATTGTTGTTTTCTACTACTTGTCATGCTCAAACGGATGGACAAACTGAAGTTGTCAATAGAACTTTGGGAACACTTTTGCGTGCTATTCTTAAAAAGAACTTGGATTGACATTTCTATGGACTTTATTTTGGGGTTGCCTAGGACTAAGAAGGGGAGGGATTCTATTTTTGTTGTTGTGGATAGATTCTCTAAGATGGCACATTTTATAGCTTGTCATAAAACCGATGATGCTTCAAACATTGCGGATTTGTTCTTTAGAGAAGTCGTTAGGTTGCATGGCATGCCTAGGACTATTGTTTCTGGTCGCGATGTTAAATTCTTGAGTTACTTTTGGAAGACTTTATGGGCTAAACTTGGCACAAAATTGTTGTTTTCTACTACTTGTCATCCTCAAACGGATGGACAAACTGAAGTTGTCAATAGAACTTTGGGAACACTTTTGCGTGCTATTCTTAAAAAGAACTTGGATTGACATTTCTATGGACTTTATTTTGGGGTTGCCTAGGACTAAGAAGGGGAGGGATTCTATTTTTGTTGTTGTGGATAGATTCTCTAAGATGGCACATTTTATAGCTTGTCATAAAACCGATGATGCTTCAAACATTGCGGATTTGTTCTTTAGAGAAGTCGTTAGGTTGCATGGCATGCCTAGGACTATTGTTTCTGGTCGCGATGTTAAATTCTTGAGTTACTTTTGGAAGACTTTATGGGCTAAACTTGGCACAAAATTGTTGTTTTCTACTACTTGTCATGCTCAAACGGATGGACAAACTGAAGTTGTCAATAGAACTTTGGGAACACTTTTGCGTGCTATTCTTAAAAAGAACTTGGATTGACATTTCTATGGACTTTATTTTGGGGTTGCCTAGGACTAAGAAGGGGAGGGATTCTATTTTTGTTGTTGTGGATAGATTCTCTAAGATGGCACATTTTATAGCTTGTCATAAAACCGATGATGCTTCAAACATTGCGGATTTGTTCTTTAGAGAAGTCGTTAGGTTGCATGGCATGCCTAGGACTATTGTTTCTGGTCGCGATGTTAAATTCTTGAGTTACTTTTGGAAGACTTTATGGGCTAAACTTGGCACAAAATTGTTGTTTTCTACTACTTGTCATGCTCAAACGGATGGACAAACTGAAGTTGTCAATAGAACTTTGGGAACACTTTTGCGTGCTATTCTTAAAAAGAACTTGGATTGACATTTCTATGGACTTTATTTTGGGGTTGCCTAGGACTAAGAAGGGGAGGGATTCTATTTTTGTTGTTGTGGATAGATTCTCTAAGATGGCACATTTTATAGCTTGTCATAAAACCGATGATGCTTCAAACATTGCGGATTTGTTCTTTAGAGAAGTCGTTAGGTTGCATGGCATGCCTAGGACTATTGTTTCTGGTCGCGATGTTAAATTCTTGAGTTACTTTTGGAATACTTTATGGGCTAAACTTGGCACAAAATTGTTGTTTTCTACTACTTGTCATGCTCAAACGGATGGACAAACTGAAGTTGTCAATAGAACTTTGGGAACACTTTTGCGTGCTATTCTTAAAAAGAACTTGGATTGACATTTCTATGGACTTTATTTTGGGGTTGCCTAGGACTAAGAAGGGGAGGGATTCTATTTTGTTGTTGCGGATAGATTCTCTCTAAGATGGCACATTTTATAGCTTGTCATAAAACCGATGATGCTTCAAACATTGCGGATTTTTCTTTAGAGAAGTCGTTAGGTTGCATGGCATGCCTAGGACTATTGTTTCTGGTCGCGATGTTAAATTCTTGAGTTACTTTTGGGGTTGTCCTGGACTAAGAAGGGAGGGATTCTATTGTGGTTGTGGATAGATTCTCTATGATGGCACATTTATAGCTTGTCATAAAACCGATGATGCTTCAATTATGGCGGGTTTGTTCTTTAGAGAAGTCGCTAGGTTGCATGGCATGACTAGGACTATTGATTCTGTTCGCGATGTTAAACTCTTGAGTTACTTTTGGAATACTTTGGGCTAAATTTGGCACAAAATTGTTGTTTTCTACTACTTGTCATGCCTCAAACGGATGGACAAACTGAAGTTGTCAATAGAACTTTGGGAACACTTTTGCGTGCTATTCTTAAAAAGAACTTGGATTGACATTTCTATGGACTTTATTTTGGGGTTGCCTAGGACTAAGAAGGGGAGGGATTCTATTTTTGTTGTTGTGGATAGATTCTCTAAGATGGCACATTTTATAGCTTGTCATAAAACCGATGATGCTTCAAACATTGCGGATTTGTTCTTTAGAGAAGTCGTTAGGTTGCATGGCATGCCTAGGACTATTGTTTCTGGTCGCGATGTTAAATTCTTGAGTTACTTTTGGAAGACTTTATGGGCTAAACTTGGCACAAAATTGTTGTTTTCTACTACTTGTCATCCTCAAACGGATGGACAAACTGAAGTTGTCAATAGAACTTTGGGAACACTTTTGCGTGCTATTCTTAAAAAGAACTTGGATTGACATTTCTATGGACTTTATTTTGGGGTTGCCTAGGACTAAGAAGGGGAGGGATTCTATTTTTGTTGTTGTGGATAGATTCTCTAAGATGGCACATTTTATAGCTTGTCATAAAACCGATGATGCTTCAAACATTGCGGATTTGTTCTTTAGAGAAGTCGTTAGGTTGCATGGCATGCCTAGGACTATTGTTTCTGGTCGCGATGTTAAATTCTTGAGTTACTTTTGGAAGACTTTATGGGCTAAACTTGGCACAAAATTGTTGTTTTCTACTACTTGTCATCCTCAAACGGATGGACAAACTGAAGTTGTCAATAGAACTTTGGGAACACTTTTGCGTGCTATTCTTAAAAAGAACTTGGATTGACATTTCTATGGACTTTATTTTGGGGTTGCCTAGGACTAAGAAGGGGAGGGATTCTATTTTTGTTGTTGTGGATAGATTCTCTAAGATGGCACATTTTATAGCTTGTCATAAAACCGATGATGCTTCAAACATTGCGGATTTGTTCTTTAGAGAAGTCGTTAGGTTGCATGGCATGCCTAGGACTATTGTTTCTGGTCGCGATGTTAAATTCTTGAGTTACTTTTGGAATACTTTATGGGCTAAACTTGGCACAAAATTGTTGTTTTCTACTACTTGTCATCCTCAAACGGATGGACAAACTGAAGTTGTCAATAGAACTTTGGGAACACTTTTGCGTGCTATTCTTAAAAAGAACTTGGATTGACATTTCTATGGACTTTATTTTGGGGTTGCCTAGGACTAAGAAGGGGAGGGATTCTATTTTTGTTGTTGTGGATAGATTCTCTAAGATGGCACATTTTATAGCTTGTCATAAAACCGATGATGCTTCAAACATTGCGGATTTGTTCTTTAGAGAAGTCGTTAGGTTGCATGGCATGCCTAGGACTATTGTTTCTGGTCGCGATGTTAAATTCTTGAGTTACTTTTGGAAGACTTTATGGGCTAAACTTGGCACAAAATTGTTGTTTTCTACTACTTGTCATCCTCAAACGGATGGACAAACTGAAGTTGTCAATAGAACTTTGGGAACACTTTTGCGTGCTATTCTTAAAAAGAACTTGGATTGACATTTCTATGGACTTTATTTTGGGGTTGCCTAGGACTAAGAAGGGGAGGGATTCTATTTTTGTTGTTGTGGATAGATTCTCTAAGATGGCACATTTTATAGCTTGTCATAAAACCGATGATGCTTCAAACATTGCGGATTTGTTCTTTAGAGAAGTCGTTAGGTTGCATGGCATGCCTAGGACTATTGTTTCTGGTCGCGATGTTAAATTCTTGAGTTACTTTTGGAAGACTTTATGGGCTAAACTTGGCACAAAATTGTTGTTTTCTACTACTTGTCATGCTCAAACGGATGGACAAACTGAAGTTGTCAATAGAACTTTGGGAACACTTTTGCGTGCTATTCTTAAAAAGAACTTGGATTGACATTTCTATGGACTTTATTTTGGGGTTGCCTAGGACTAAGAAGGGGAGGGATTCTATTTTTGTTGTTGTGGATAGATTCTCTAAGATGGCACATTTTATAGCTTGTCATAAAACCGATGATGCTTCAAACATTGCGGATTTGTTCTTTAGAGAAGTCGTTAGGTTGCATGGCATGCCTAGGACTATTGATTTCTGGTCGCGATGTTAAATTCTTGAGTTACTTTTGGAATACTTTATGGGCTAAACTTGGCACAAAATTGTTGTTTTCTACTACTTGTCATGCTCAAACGGATGGACAAACTGAAGTTGTCAATAGAACTTTGGGAACACTTTTGCGTGCTATTCTTAAAAAGAACTTGGATTGACATTTCTATGGACTTTATTTTGGGGTTGCCTAGGACTAAGAAGGGGAGGGATTCTATTTTTGTTGTTGTGGATAGATTCTCTAAGATGGCACATTTTATAGCTTGTCATAAAACCGATGATGCTTCAAACATTGCGGATTTGTTCTTTAGAGAAGTCGTTAGGTTGCATGGCATGCCTAGGACTATTGTTTCTGGTCGCGATGTTAAATTCTTGAGTTACTTTTGGAAGACTTTATGGGCTAAACTTGGCACAAAATTGTTGTTTTCTACTACTTGTCATGCCTCAAACGGATGGACAAACTGAAGTTGTCAATAGAACTTTGGGAACACTTTTGCGTGCTATTCTTAAAAAGAACTTGGATTGACATTTCTATGGACTTTATTTTGGGGTTGCCTAGGACTAAGAAGGGGAGGGATTCTATTTTTGTTGTTGTGGATAGATTCTCTAAGATGGCACATTTTATAGCTTGTCATAAAACCGATGATGCTTCAAACATTGCGGATTTGTTCTTTAGAGAAGTCGTTAGGTTGCATGGCATGCCTAGGACTATTGTTTCTGGTCGCGATGTTAAATTCTTGAGTTACTTTTGGAAGACTTTATGGGCTAAACTTGGCACAAAATTGTTGTTTTCTACTACTTGTCATGCTCAAACGGATGGACAAACTGAAGTTGTCAATAGAACTTTGGGAACACTTTTGCGTGCTATTCTTAAAAAGAACTTGGATTGACATTTCTATGGACTTTATTTTGGGGTTGCCTAGGACTAAGAAGGGGAGGGATTCTATTTTTGTTGTTGTGGATAGATTCTCTAAGATGGCACATTTTATAGCTTGTCATAAAACCGATGATGCTTCAAACATTGCGGATTTGTTCTTTAGAGAAGTCGTTAGGTTGCATGGCATGCCTAGGACTATTGTTTCTGGTCGCGATGTTAAATTCTTGAGTTACTTTTGGAAGACTTTATGGGCTAAACTTGGCACAAAATTGTTGTTTTCTACTACTTGTCATGCCTCAAACGGATGGACAAACTGAAGTTGTCAATAGAACTTTGGGAACACTTTTGCGTGCTATTCTTAAAAAGAACTTGGATTGACATTTCTATGGACTTTATTTTGGGGTTGCCTAGGACTAAGAAGGGGAGGGATTCTATTTTTGTTGTTGTGGATAGATTCTCTAAGATGGCACATTTTATAGCTTGTCATAAAACCGATGATGCTTCAAACATTGCGGATTTGTTCTTTAGAGAAGTCGTTAGGTTGCATGGCATGCCTAGGACTATTGTTTCTGGTCGCGATGTTAAATTCTTGAGTTACTTTTGGAAGACTTTATGGGCTAAACTTGGCACAAAATTGTTGTTTTCTACTACTTGTCATCCTCAAACGGATGGACAAACTGAAGTTGTCAATAGAACTTTGGGAACACTTTTGCGTGCTATTCTTAAAAAGAACTTGGATTGACATTTCTATGGACTTTATTTTGGGGTTGCCTAGGACTAAGAAGGGGAGGGATTCTATTTTTGTTGTTGTGGATAGATTCTCTAAGATGGCACATTTTATAGCTTGTCATAAAACCGATGATGCTTCAAACATTGCGGATTTGTTCTTTAGAGAAGTCGTTAGGTTGCATGGCATGCCTAGGACTATTGTTTCTGGTCGCGATGTTAAATTCTTGAGTTACTTTTGGAAGACTTTATGGGCTAAACTTGGCACAAAATTGTTGTTTTCTACTACTTGTCATCCTCAAACGGATGGACAAACTGAAGTTGTCAATAGAACTTTGGGAACACTTTTGCGTGCTATTCTTAAAAAGAACTTGGATTGACATTTCTATGGACTTTATTTTGGGGTTGCCTAGGACTAAGAAGGGGAGGGATTCTATTTTTGTTGTTGTGGATAGATTCTCTAAGATGGCACATTTTATAGCTTGTCATAAAACCGATGATGCTTCAAACATTGCGGATTTGTTCTTTAGAGAAGTCGTTAGGTTGCATGGCATGCCTAGGACTATTGTTTCTGGTCGCGATGTTAAATTCTTGAGTTACTTTTGGAAGACTTTATGGGCTAAACTTGGCACAAAATTGTTGTTTTCTACTACTTGTCATCCTCAAACGGATGGACAAACTGAAGTTGTCAATAGAACTTTGGGAACACTTTTGCGTGCTATTCTTAAAAAGAACTTGGATTGACATTTCTATGGACTTTATTTTGGGGTTGCCTAGGACTAAGAAGGGGAGGGATTCTATTTTTGTTGTTGTGGATAGATTCTCTAAGATGGCACATTTTATAGCTTGTCATAAAACCGATGATGCTTCAAACATTGCGGATTTGTTCTTTAGAGAAGTCGTTAGGTTGCATGGCATGCCTAGGACTATTGTTTCTGGTCGCGATGTTAAATTCTTGAGTTACTTTTGGAAGACTTTATGGGCTAAACTTGGCACAAAATTGTTGTTTTCTACTACTTGTCATCCTCAAACGGATGGACAAACTGAAGTTGTCAATAGAACTTTGGGAACACTTTTGCGTGCTATTCTTAAAAAGAACTTGGATTGACATTTCTATGGACTTTATTTTGGGGTTGCCTAGGACTAAGAAGGGGAGGGATTCTATTTTTGTTGTTGTGGATAGATTCTCTAAGATGGCACATTTTATAGCTTGTCATAAAACCGATGATGCTTCAAACATTGCGGATTTGTTCTTTAGAGAAGTCGTTAGGTTGCATGGCATGCCTAGGACTATTGTTTCTGGTCGCGATGTTAAATTCTTGAGTTACTTTTGGAAGACTTTATGGGCTAAACTTGGCACAAAATTGTTGTTTTCTACTACTTGTCATGCTCAAACGGATGGACAAACTGAAGTTGTCAATAGAACTTTGGGAACACTTTTGCGTGCTATTCTTAAAAAGAACTTGGATTGACATTTCTATGGACTTTATTTTGGGGTTGCCTAGGACTAAGAAGGGGAGGGATTCTATTTTTGTTGTTGTGGATAGATTCTCTAAGATGGCACATTTTATAGCTTGTCATAAAACCGATGATGCTTCAAACATTGCGGATTTGTTCTTTAGAGAAGTCGCTAGGTTGCATGGCATGCCTAGGACTATTGATTCTGGTCGCGATGTTAAATTCTTGAGTTACTTTTGGAAGACTTTATGGGCTAAACTTGGCACAAAATTGTTGTTTTCTACTACTTGTCATGCTCAAACGGATGGACAAACTGAAGTTGTCAATAGAACTTTGGGAACACTTTTGCGTGCTATTCTTAAAAAGAACTTGGATTGACATTTCTATGGACTTTATTTTGGGGTTGCCTAGGACTAAGAAGGGGAGGGATTCTATTTTTGTTGTTGTGGATAGATTCTCTAAGATGGCACATTTTATAGCTTGTCATAAAACCGATGATGCTTCAAACATTGCGGATTTGTTCTTTAGAGAAGTCGTTAGGTTGCATGGCATGCCTAGGACTATTGTTTCTGGTCGCGATGTTAAATTCTTGAGTTACTTTTGGAAGACTTTATGGGCTAAACTTGGCACAAAATTGTTGTTTTCTACTACTTGTCATGCTCAAACGGATGGACAAACTGAAGTTGTCAATAGAACTTTGGGAACACTTTTGCGTGCTATTCTTAAAAAGAACTTGGATTGACATTTCTATGGACTTTATTTTGGGGTTGCCTAGGACTAAGAAGGGGAGGGATTCTATTTTTGTTGTTGTGGATAGATTCTCTAAGATGGCACATTTTATAGCTTGTCATAAAACCGATGATGCTTCAAACATTGCGGATTTGTTCTTTAGAGAAGTCGTTAGGTTGCATGGCATGCCTAGGACTATTGTTTCTGGTCGCGATGTTAAATTCTTGAGTTACTTTTGGAATACTTTATGGGCTAAACTTGGCACAAAATTGTTGTTTTCTACTACTTGTCATGCTCAAACGGATGGACAAACTGAAGTTGTCAATAGAACTTTGGGAACACTTTTGCGTGCTATTCTTAAAAAGAACTTGGATTGACATTTCTATGGACTTTATTTTGGGGTTGCCTAGGACTAAGAAGGGGAGGGATTCTATTTTTGTTGTTGTGGATAGATTCTCTAAGATGGCACATTTTATAGCTTGTCATAAAACCGATGATGCTTCAAACATTGCGGATTTGTTCTTTAGAGAAGTCGCTAGGTTGCATGGCATGCCTAGGACTATTGTTTCTGGTCGCGATGTTAAATTCTTGAGTTACTTTTGGAATACTTTATGGGCTAAACTTGGCACAAAATTGTTGTTTTCTACTACTTGTCATGCTCAAACGGATGGACAAACTGAAGTTGTCAATAGAACTTTGGGAACACTTTTGCGTGCTATTCTTAAAAAGAACTTGGATTGACATTTCTATGGACTTTATTTTGGGGTTGCCTAGGACTAAGAAGGGGAGGGATTCTATTTTTGTTGTTGTGGATAGATTCTCTAAGATGGCACATTTTATAGCTTGTCATAAAACCGATGATGCTTCAAACATTGCGGATTTGTTCTTTAGAGAAGTCGTTAGGTTGCATGGCATGCCTAGGACTATTGTTTCTGGTCGCGATGTTAAATTCTTGAGTTACTTTTGGAAGACTTTATGGGCTAAACTTGGCACAAAATTGTTGTTTTCTACTACTTGTCATCCTCAAACGGATGGACAAACTGAAGTTGTCAATAGAACTTTGGGAACACTTTTGCGTGCTATTCTTAAAAAGAACTTGGATTGACATTTCTATGGACTTTATTTTGGGGTTGCCTAGGACTAAGAAGGGGAGGGATTCGATTCTATTTTTGTTGTTGTGGATAGATTCTCTAAGATGGCACATTTTATAGCTTGTCATAAAACCGATGATGCTTCAAACATTGCGGATTTGTTCTTTAGAGAAGTCGCTAGGTTGCATGGCATGCCTAGGACTATTGTTTCTGGTCGCGATGTTAAATTCTTGAGTTACTTTTGGAAGACTTTATGGGCTAAACTTGGCACAAAATTGTTGTTTTCTACTACTTGTCATCCTCAAACGGATGGACAAACTGAAGTTGTCAATAGAACTTTGGGAACACTTTTGCGTGCTATTCTTAAAAAGAACTTGGATTGACATTTCTATGGACTTTATTTTGGGTTGCCTAGGACTAAGAAGGGGAGGGATTCTATTTTTGTTGTTGTGGATAGATTCTCTAAGATGGCACATTTTATAGCTTGTCATAAAACCGATGATGCTTCAAACATTGCGGATTTGTTCTTTAGAGAAGTCGTTAGGTTGCATGGCATGCCTAGGACTATTGTTTCTGGTCGCGATGTTAAATTCTTGAGTTACTTTTGGAAGACTTTATGGGCTAAACTTGGCACAAAATTGTTGTTTTCTACTACTTGTCATCCTCAAACGGATGGACAAACTGAAGTTGTCAATAGAACTTTGGGAACACTTTTGCGTGCTATTCTTAAAAAGAACTTGGATTGACATTTCTATGGACTTTATTTTGGGGTTGCCTAGGACTAAGAAGGGGAGGGATTCTATTTTTGTTGTTGTGGATAGATTCTCTAAGATGGCACATTTTATAGCTTGTCATAAAACCGATGATGCTTCAAACATTGCGGATTTGTTCTTTAGAGAAGTCGTTAGGTTGCATGGCATGCCTAGGACTATTGTTTCTGGTCGCGATGTTAAATTCTTGAGTTACTTTTGGAAGACTTTATGGGCTAAACTTGGCACAAAATTGTTGTTTTCTACTACTTGTCATGCTCAAACGGATGGACAAACTGAAGTTGTCAATAGGACTTTGGGAACACTTTTGCGTGATATACTTAAAAAGAACTTGGATTGACATTTCTATGGACTTTATTTTGGGGTTGCCTAGGACTAAGAAGGGGAGGGATTCTATTTTTGTTGTTGTGGATAGATTCTCTAAGATGGCACATTTTATATCTTGTCATAAAACCGATGATGCTTCAAACATGGCGGATTTGTTCTTTAGGGAAGTCGCTAGGTTGCATGGCATGCCTAGGACTATTGTGACACCCTGACCCGATACAATTAAAATACAGCGGAATTTAAAATTTTCTTTCAAACATGGAAGGAGTTTCAAAATACATTTTTATAAAAGTGTTTACAAAATAACAACATGATCATTCCAATGACATAACAAAATACAAAATATCATTAGTGTGATCATGTTACAAAATGGTACAAAATAATCATCCTTCCAATCTTCGTATGCATATGACCCCCATCCACAGTCAACGTCCCGGTCCGTCGCTCTTATCTGCATCACATGAAAATAACTGAAATGAGAATAAATCTCAGCAAGTGGAACTCTTACATAGCAATGATACATAGTATACACTGTAAAACATGGCTTTTAAATCATAAATACCATCGACTCTGAAACATGAATAACGTAGCAATAACTGTAGCAATAGCAATGGCAATAGATAGCAATACGATGGTATTCTCTTTTCTATGGTTGGATTGATATCAATAGTATCTGTAACTGTGGTTGCCAATATCCCATCGATATAAATCGATAACTGTGAGGGGATAAAAGCCTATGGTCGATGATCATCTAATTGCATGCAATGCCATGGCTATGATAAATCAATCCAATAAAACATTTGAATTCTCAATAGCATTTAAGGCCGTCGTTTCGCAATCTCATAATATTTCTTGTATTCCCTTTATAACAATGGTGAGACATACAATGCCTCCAATAGATAATCAATGAAATGAATACATAGCAATGGATCAATGGAAGGGAATAACACTTTGAAACCTTTAAAACACAATACATATAATATCATGTGAGCAAAAAGGATGAAATTCCACTTACTACCAATAGAACACCTCAAATAAGCTCTTGGTACACCACCTACAACAATAATCCATAAATAACACCAATATCAACTCTAGATCCACAAGTACAAGCCAAATAATCCATTAAACAACTCAAACATCAAATCCAAAATAACCCTTAACTCAAAACCTCGTTAGAATCGCACCAAAAACTTACCTAAGCTTCCTTATACCACGGAGAACGATGATCTCAAGTCGGAAATCCAAATAACTCCAAGAATCGAAGGTAGGAAGCTAAAGAAATGGATGAAAACCCTTGCCAATGGAGAGAAAATCGGTAAAGAAGAGAAGGAATAGGATAAGGTATGGCCAACAACTCCCAAAAAGTGACTTAAAAACTCGCCCATACTTACACCGCGGGTGCGCCAACACAAGCACCGCGGGTGCGCCATGCTCTCGGCATACCAAAATAATTCTCATGCACGATCACCGCGGGTGCGGTGCTACAATTACCGCGGGTGCGGTGCACACCGCGGGTGCGGTCCTTGCACTGCCGCGGGTGCGGTCATGCCACGGCCCTCAAAATGCAAAATGATGAATAGTACACCGCGGGGGCACTCATCTAAGAGCGCGGGTGCACTCTACTCACGGCAATGAACAGTACAAACTCAACTAAAATCGATCCGAAACGCTGAAACGAACAATCAACACCAACTAATACCTCAAATAAATAATAACCAATAATACTATAGCCCAAAACACAACTATAAACGACTAATCATAAACCCAATTAACACAATAAAGCTTAAACCGTACCGTACACCGGGCTCGGCTATTACAATCTCCCCTCCTTAGAGGAATTTCGTCCTCGAAATTGACGTCACGGCACGAACAACTCAGGATACCTCTCTCTCATCTCAGTCTCTGGTTCCCACGTAGCCTCCTCAATCAAATGGTTCCTCCAAAGGACTTTAACGATGCCGATCTCTTTGTTCCTCAATACTCTAACTGTGCGATCCAAAATCTGAATCGGAATCTCATTGGTAAGTCAAATTCGGCGTCAAGTCCAATGGCTCATGGCGAAGAACATGGGAAGGATCTGCAACATACTTCCTGAGCATCGATACGTGAAACACATTATGGACTCTGTCAAGATCGGGCGGTAGGGCTAATCTGTAGGCTCGGTCACCAACTCTGTCCAATATCTCGAATGGACCAATGAATCTAGGGCTCAACTTGCCCTTCTTGCCAAATCTCATCACACCCTTGAGAGGTGCTATCTTCAGAAAAACATGATCGCCAACCTCGAACTTCAAAGGTCTGCGACGAACATCTGCATAACTCTTCTGCCTCGACTGAGCAGTCTTCATCCTCTCTCTGATAACTGCAACAACATCGGCAGTCTGCTGGACCAACTCGGGACCCAACATCTTCCTCTCTCCAACCTCATCCCAAAACAAAGGGGATCTGCACTTCCTGCCATAAAGTGCCTCATACGGTGCCATGCCAATCGTCGCCTGGTAGCTATTGTTGTACGTGAACTCCACAAGTGGCAGCTTAGAATCCCAACTACCAGAATAGTCAATAGTACAAGCTCTGAGCATATCCTCCAGAATCTGAATGACTCTCTCTGACTGACCGTCGCTCTGAGGATGATAAGCTGTACTGAAAGCTAATCGAGAACCCAAAGCTCTGTGAAGACTCTTCCAAAACTCGGAGGTAAATCTAGGGTCACGATCAGACACAATCGACACGGGCACACCATGAAGTCTAACAATCTCGGCAATGTAGTCCTCGGCATACTGAGACATCGAATACGTCGTCTTGACTGGGAGAAAATGAGCCGACTTGGTCAATCTATCAACAATAACCCAAATGGAATTGAAACCCTTCTGACGTCCTGGGTAAACCAGTCACGAAATCCATGGTGATGTGCTCCCACTTCCACTGAGGAATCGGCAAAGATAGCAATGTCCCAGCAGGTCTCTGATGCTCAATCTTAACCTGCTGACAAGTAAGGCACTGAGAAATGAACAAAGCAATATCTTTCTTCATACCTGGCCACCAGTAAAGTCGACGAAGATCCTGATACATCTTCGTACTGCCTGGATGAATCGAATAAGGTGCGGTATGAGCCTCTGTCAAGACGTCTCTACGAATATCGTCGCCAGAAGGAACACAAATACGACCTCTGAAAGTCACCAAACCATCACCATTCAGACTAAACTCTGAATTCCCTCTAGCCTCAGCTCTAGCTCTCAACTCTGTCAACTGAACATCAGTCGACTGCTCTCTACGGATCCTGTCCGTCAAAGTAGATCGAATGACCAACGCTGAAAAGCGAGCAATGGTACCTGGAATCACTAGATCAATCTCCTCTCTCTGCAAATCCATCAACAATGGTCTCTGAATCAAAGAACTCAAAGAAGCACTCGATTTGCGGCTCAAAGCATCAGCCACCACATTCGCCTTCCCTGGGTGATAGCTGATGGTCACATCATAATCCTTGACCAGCTCTAACCACCTCCTCTGCCTCATGTTGAGCTCTTTCTGCGAGAACAAATACTTCAAACTCTTGTGGTCTGTAAAGATCTCACACTTTTCGCCATACAGATAATGTCTCCAAATCTTCAGGGCGAAAACCACAGCTGCGAGCTCCAAATCATGCGTCGGATAATTCTTCTCATAATCCTTCAACTGGCGAGACGCATAGGCAATGACCTTACCTCGCTGCATCAACACTGCACCAAGGCCTCTCTTCGACGCATCGGTATAGACAACAAAGTCCTCTGAACCACTGGGCAAAGAAAGAACAGGAGCTGTCGTCAATCTGTCCTTCAACTCCTGAAATGCACTCTGGCAATCAATAGACCACTCGAACTTCACAGTCTTCCTCGTCAGATTGGACAATGGCAGGGCAATCTTAGAGAAACCTGAAATGAAACGACGATAGTAACCTGCCAAACCAAGGAAACTGCGAACCTCTGAAACAGTGGTAGGAATAGGCCAACTCTGAATCGCCTCTATCTTCAATGGATCAACAGCAATGCCATCTCTCGAAACAACATGGCCTAGAAAAGAAATCTGATCCAGCCAAAACTCACACTTCTTCAGCTTGGCAAACAACCTCTTCTCTCGCAACAACTGAAGAACAACTCTGAGATGCTCGGCATGAAGCTCTCTGGTCTTGGAATAGATCAAGATATCGTCAATGAAGACAATGACGAAGCTATCCAGATAAGGCTTGAACACACGGTTCATCAGGTCCATGAAGACTGAAGGGGCATTGGTCAACCCAAAAGACATGACAAGAAACTCATAGTGACCATACCTGGTCCGGAAAGCTGTCTTAGGGATATCAGACTCCCTAACCTTCAACTGATAGTAGCCAGACCGAAGATCAATCTTCGAGAACACAGTGGCACCATGGAGCTGATCAAACAAATCATCTATCCGAGGCAACGGATACTTGTTCTTGACAGTCACTTTGTTGAGCTCCCTGTAGTCGATACACAGCCGCAAGGAACCATCCTTCTTCTTGACAAACAGAACCGGAGCTCCCCAAGGCGAAGAACTCGGACGAATAAAGCCTTTGTCTAAAAGATCCTGCAACTGAGTCTTCAACTCCTTCATCTCGGTAGGGGCCATCCTGTACGGAGCCTTAGAGATAGGAACCGTACCTGGAGCTAAATCAATCACAAACTCAACATCCCTATCCGGCGGCAAACCCGGAACATCATCCTCAAACACATCAGCAAACTCCCTCACCACATCAATATCATCTACATTCAACTTAATCAATCTATCAACATCCACAATAGAAGCAAGAAATCCATCGCAACCTCTACACAACAATCTCTCAGCCTCAAGACAAGAAATAAAAGGAAGGACCAGCGAAGTACCTGCACTGGCGAGCGCTCCTCCCTGGCCATCATCTGCAAAAGTCACCTTCTTAGCAACACAATCGATAACTGCACGGTAAGTCGAAAGCCAATCCATGCCAAGAATAACGTCGAAAGCAACCATAGGGATAACAATCAAATCAGCGAAGACAACTCGCTCCTCAATACGAACAGGGCACGCAAAGACAATCGATGTCGGGCACAACACGTCCCCCGAAGGCAAAACAACATTAAGATGAAGGGGAAGAATAGAAGGAACTATACCCAAAGATCTCAAAAATAATTCAGACATAAAAGAATGAGTAGCACCAGTATCAATCAAAGTAGTAGCTACTCTGCCTGAAATCAAAATAGTACTAAGGATCAATGAAGATTCACGATTAATACCTTCCTTCGTCATGGAAAAGATACGACCCTGCACCTTCCCTTGGCTATCTCCCCTCGGGCAATTCCTGGCAACGTGGCCTGCCGCGCCACAACGAAAACAAGTATGAGTGCCCAATCTGCACTCTCCTCGATGATGCTTACCACACTTTGGACACTGCGGCTTCTCAGGATCAAATGGAACTGGAACTGGCGGAGGTCTAGGACTCGACTCCATCTTGCCCTTGCCCTTGAAACGATCCCTGCCCCTCTGATTAGAACCCTGGCCTCTCTGAGCAATGGCCTGGTGTCTCTCTTGCCTCTCCCGGGCAATGTCCTTCTCATCCTGCTCGGCCAACAAAGCTTTGGATACAATCTCCTTGAAAGTAACAGCTTTGGACATGTTGATATCACGACGAATCTCCGCTCTAAGGCCTCGAATGAAATGAGCGCCCTTGTCCTTGTCGTTCGAAGCAATATACGGAGCAAATAGGCAACCTTCCTCAAACTTCAGAATATACTGGCCAACATCCAAGCTCCCCTGTCTAAGTTCCAAGAACTCCGTAACCTTCCTCGCTCGAAGTGCGTCGGGGAAATACTTGTCGTAGAACAAGTCAGTGAACTCTGACCACTTCAGTGTCGCAACATCAACTCCAACTTTCGTAGCATTCCACCAAATGCGGGCAGCCTTAACCAACATGAACACTGCACAGCTAATCCTGTCTTTATCCTCGTACTGGAGATGATCGAAGATAGCTTCAAGCGCCTTGACCCACTCGACAGCAACTAGAGGATCGGTGCTACCTGCGAATTCCGGTGGATCCATTCTCTTGAAAGCAGAAAAGACGGCATCAGTGCCAACGGCCTGAGCAACTTGACCTCTCACTTGGCCTCGACCCTGACCTGCTCCTTGCAATCGGAGCAACTGCTGAATCTGATCGCTATGCACCTTAGCCTGCTCCTTAAGCAACTTGCCGAACTCGTCGACAACTCTCGAGGAAGAACTATCCTCACCCTCTGCCGCCTTACGCTTAGGAGGCATACTCTACAATTGCTCACAAGACACCAATCAATAAATATAACAATGGATAGATGCAAGAAAACATACCCGGACAGTTGAAAGTAGACGAAGTCATATGCATTGGTCCGAAGAACACCGCTCTGATACCACTAAATGTGACACCCTGACCCGATACAATTAAAATACAGCGGAATTTAAAATTTTCTTTCAAACATGGAAGGAGTTTCAAAATACATTTTATAAAAGTGTTTACAAAATAACAACATGATCATTCCAATGACATAACAAAATACAAAATATCATTAGTGTGATCATGTTACAAAATGGTACAAAATAATCATCCTTCCAATCTTCGTATGCATATGACCCCCATCCACAGTCAACGTCCCGGTCCGTCGCTCTTATCTGCATCACATGAAAATAACTGAAATGAGAATAAATCTCAGCAAGTGGAACTCTTACATAGCAATGATACATAGTATACACTGTAAAACATGGCTTTTAAATCATAAATACCATCGACTCTGAAACATGAATAACGTAGCAATAACTGTAGCAATAGCAATGGCAATAGATAGCAATACGATGGTATTCTCTTTTCTATGGTTGGATTGATATCAATAGTATCTGTAACTGTGGTTGCCAATATCCCATCGATATAAATCGATAACTGTGAGGGGATAAAAGCCTATGGTCGATGATCATCTAATTGCATGCAATGCCATGGCTATGATAAATCAATCCAATAAAACATTTGAATTCTCAATAGCATTTAAGGCCGTCGTTTCGCAATCTCATAATATTTCTTGTATTCCCTTTATAACAATGGTGAGACATACAATGCCTCCAATAGATAATCAATGAAATGAATACATAGCAATGGATCAATGGAAGGGAATAACACTTTGAAACCTTTAAAACACAATACATATAATATCATGTGAGCAAAAAGGATGAAATTCCACTTACTACCAATAGAACACCTCAAATAAGCTCTTGGTACACCACCTACAACAATAATCCATAAATAACACCAATATCAACTCTAGATCCACAAGTACAAGCCAAATAATCCATTAAACAACTCAAACATCAAATCCAAAATAACCCTTAACTCAAAACCTCGTTAGAATCGCACCAAAAACTTACCTAAGCTTCCTTATACCACGGAGAACGATGATCTCAAGTCGGAAATCCAAATAACTCCAAGAATCGAAGGTAGGAAGCTAAAGAAATGGATGAAAACCCTTGCCAATGGAGAGAAAATCGGTAAAGAAGAGAAGGAATAGGATAAGGTATGGCCAACAACTCCCAAAAAGTGACTTAAAAACTCGCCCATACTTACACCGCGGGTGCGCCAACACAAGCACCGCGGGTGCGCCATGCTCTCGGCATACCAAAATAATT
The DNA here is from genome assembly GCF_022965805.1 of Primulina eburnea. Lineage (NCBI taxonomy): Eukaryota > Viridiplantae > Streptophyta > Magnoliopsida > Lamiales > Gesneriaceae > Primulina > Primulina eburnea. Next base: position 78,046 of record NW_027330822.1, read on the forward strand.
CTCATGCACGATCACCGCGGGTGCGGTGCTACAATTACCGCGGGTGCGGTGCACACCGCGGGTGCGGTCCTTGCACTGCCGCGGGTGCGGTCATGCCACGGCCCTCAAAATGCAAAATGATGAATAGTACACCGCGGGGGCACTCATCTAAGAGCGCGGGTGCACTCTACTCACGGCAATGAACAGTACAAACTCAACTAAAATCGATCCGAAACGCTGAAACGAACAATCAACACCAACTAATACCTCAAATAAATAATAACCAATAATACTATAGCCCAAACACAACTATAAACGACTAATCATAAACCCAATTAACACAATAAAGCTTAAACCGTACCGTACACCGGGCTCGGCTATTACAACTATTGATTCTTGTTGCGATGTCAATTTCTTGAGTTACTTTTGGAATACTTTATGGGCTAAATTGGCACAAAATTGTTGTTTTCTACTACTTGTCATGCTCAAACGGATGCGACAAACTGTAGTTGTCAATAGAACTTTGGGAACACTTTTGTGTGTTATTTTAAAAAGAACTTGGATTGACATTTCTATGGACTTTACTTTGGGGTTGTCTAGGACTAAGAAGGGGAGGGATTCTATTTTGTTGTTGTGGATAAGATTCTCTAAGATGGCACATTTATAGCTTGTCATAAAACCGATGATGCTTCAAACATTGCGGATTTGTTCTTTAGAGAAGTCGTTAGGTTGCATGGCATGCCTAGGACTATTGTTTCTGGTCGCGATGTTAAATTCTTGAGTTACTTTTGGAAGACTTTATGGGCTAAACTTGGCACAAAATTGTTGTTTTCTACTACTTGTCATGCTCAAACGGATGGACAAACTGTAGTTGTCAATAGAACTTTGGGAACACTTTTGCGTGCTATTCTTAAAAAGAACTTGGATTGACATTTCTATGGACTTTATTTTGGGGTTGCCTAGGACTAAGAAGGGGAGGGATTCTATTTTTGTTGTTGTGGATAGATTCTCTAAGATGGCACATTTTATATCTTGTCATAAAACCGATGATGCTTCAAACATTGCGGATTTGTTCTTTAGAGAAGTCGCTAGGTTGCATGGCATGCCTAGGACTATTGTTTCTGGTCGCGATGTTAAATTCTTGAGTTACTTTTGGAATACTTTATGGGCTAAACTTGGCACAAAATTGTTGTTTTCTACTACTTGTCATGCTCAAACGGATGGACAAACTGAAGTTGTCAATAGAACTTTGGGAACACTTTTGCGTGCTATTCTTAAAAAGAACTTGGATTGACATTTCTATGGACTTTATTTTGGGTTGTCCTAGGACTAAGAAGGGGAGGGATTCTATTTTTGTTGTTGTGGATAGATTCTCTAAGATGGCACATTTTATAGCTTGTCATAAAACCGATGATGCTTCAAACATTGCGGATTTGTTCTTTAGAGAAGTCGTTAGGTTGCATGGCATGCCTAGGACTATTGTTTCTGGTCGCGATGTTAAATTCTTGAGTTACTTTTGGAATACTTTATGGGCTAAACTTGGCACAAAATTGTTGTTTTCTACTACTTGTCATGCTCAAACGGATGGACAAACTGAAGTTGTCAATAGAACTTTGGGAACACTTTTGCGTGCTATTCTTAAAAAGAACTTGGATTGACATTTCTATGGACTTTATTTTGGGGTTGCCTAGGACTAAGAAGGGGAGGGATTCTATTTTTGTTGTTGTGGATGAGATTCTCTAAGATTGCACATTTTATAGCTTGTCAAAAACCGATGATGCTTCAAACATTGCGGATTTGTTCTTTAGAGAAGTCGTTAGGGTTGCATGGCATGCCTAGACTATTGTTTCTGGTCGCGATGTTTAAATTCTTGAGTTACTTTTGGAATACTTTATGGGCTAACTTGGCACAAATTGTTGTTTTCTACTACTTGTCATCCTCAAACGGATGGACAAACTGAAGTTGTCAATAGAACTTTGGGAACACTTTGCGTGCTATTCTTAAAAGAACTTGGATTGACATTTCTATGGACTTTATTTTGGGGTTGTCCTAGGACTAAGAAGGGGAGGGATTCTATTTTTGTTGTTGTGGATAGATTCTCTAAGATGGCACATTTTATAGCTTGTCATAAAACCGATGATGCTTCAAACATTGCGGATTTGTTCTTTAGAGAAGTCGTTAGGTTGCATGGCATGCCTAGGACTATTGTTTCTGGTCGCGATGTTAAATTCTTGAGTTACTTTTGGAAGACTTTATGGGCTAAACTTGGCACAAAATTGTTGTTTTCTACTACTTGTCATGCTCAAACGGATGGACAAACTGTAGTTGTCAATAGAACTTTGGGAACACTTTTGCGTGTTATTCTTAAAAAGAACTTGGATTGACATTTCTATGGACTTTATTTTGGGGTTGCCTAGGACTAAGAAGGGGAGGGATTCTATTTTTGTTGTTGTGGATAGATTCTCTAAGATGGCACATTTTATAGCTTGTCATAAAACCGATGATGCTTCAAACATTGCGGATTTGTTCTTTAGAGAAGTCGTTAGGTTGCATGGCATGCCTAGGACTATTGTTTCTGGTCGCGATGTTAAATTCTTGAGTTACTTTTGGAATACTTTATGGGCTAAACTTGGCACAAAATTGTTGTTTTCTACTACTTGTCATGCTCAAACGGATGGACAAACTGAAGTTGTCAATAGAACTTTGGGAACACTTTTGCGTGCTATTCTTAAAAAGAACTTGGATTGACATTTCTATGGACTTTATTTTGGGGTTGTCTAGGACTAAGAAGGGGAGGGATTCTATTTTTGTTGTTGTGGATAGATTCTCTAAGATGGCACATTTTATAGCTTGTCATAAAACCGATGATGCTTCAAACATTGCGGATTTGTTCTTTAGAGAAGTCGCTAGGTTGCATGGCATGCCTAGGACTATTGATTCTGGTCGCGATGTTAAATTCTTGAGTTACTTTTGGAATACTTTATGGGCTAAACTTGGCACAAAATTGTTGTTTTCTACTACTTGTCATGCCTCAAACGGATGGACAAACTGAAGTTGTCAATAGAACTTTGGGAACACTTTTGCGTGCTATTCTTAAAAAGAACTTGGATTGACATTTCTATGGACTTTATTTTGGGGTTGCCTAGGACTAAGAAGGGGAGGGATTCTATTTTTGTTGTTGTGGATAGATTCTCTAAGATGGCACATTTTATAGCTTGTCATAAAACCGATGATGCTTCAAACATTGCGGATTTGTTCTTTAGAGAAGTCGTTAGGTTGCATGGCATGCCTAGGACTATTGATTCTGGTCGCGATGTTAAATTCTTGAGTTACTTTTGGAATACTTTATGGGCTAAACTTGGCACAAAATTGTTGTTTTCTACTACTTGTCATGCTCAAACGGATGGACAAACTGAAGTTGTCAATAGAACTTTGGGAACACTTTTGCGTGCTATTCTTAAAAAGAACTTGGATTGACATTTCTATGGACTTTATTTTGGGGTTGCCTAGGACTAAGAAGGGGAGGGATTCTATTTTTGTTGTTGTGGATAGATTCTCTAAGATGGCACATTTTATAGCTTGTCATAAAACCGATGATGCTTCAAACATTGCGGATTTGTTCTTTAGAGAAGTCGCTAGGTTGCATGGCATGCCTAGGACTATTGATTCTGGTTGCGATGTTAAATTCTTGAGTTACTTTTGGAATACTTTATGGGCTAAACTTGGCACAAAATTGTTGTTTTCTACTACTTGTCATGCTCAAACGGATGGACAAACTGTAGTTGTCAATAGAACTTTGGGAACACTTTTGCGTGCTATTCTTAAAAAGAACTTGGATTGACATTTCTATGGACTTTATTTTGGGGTTGTCTAGGACTAAGAAGGGGAGGGATTCTATTTTTGTTGTTGTGGATAGATTCTCTAAGATGGCACATTTTATAGCTTGTCATAAAACCGATGATGCTTCAAACATTGCGGATTTGTTCTTTAGAGAAGTCGTTAGGTTGCATGGCATGCCTAGGACTATTGTTTCTGGTCGCGATGTTAAATTCTTGAGTTACTTTTGGAATACTTTATGGGCTAAACTTGGCACAAAATTGTTGTTTTCTACTACTTGTCATGCTCAAACGGATGGACAAACTGTAGTTGTCAATAGAACTTTGGGAACACTTTTGCGTGCTATTCTTAAAAAGAACTTGGATTGACATTTCTATGGACTTTATTTTGGGGTTGCCTAGGACTAAGAAGGGGAGGGATTCTATTTTTGTTGTTGTGGATAGATTCTCTAAGATGGCACATTTTATAGCTTGTCATAAAACCGATGATGCTTCAAACATTGCGGATTTGTTCTTTAGAGAAGTCGTTAGGTTGCATGGCATGCCTAGGACTATTGTTTCTGGTCGCGATGTTAAATTCTTGAGTTACTTTTGGAAGACTTTATGGGCTAAACTTGGCACAAAATTGTTGTTTTCTACTACTTGTCATCCTCAAACGGATGGACAAACTGTAAGTTGTCAATAGAACTTTGGGAACACTTTTGCGTGCTATTCTTAAAAAGAACTTGGATTGACATTTCTATGGACTTTATTTTGGGGTTGCCTAGGACTAAGAAGGGGAGGGATTCTATTTTTGTTGTTGTGGATAGATTCTCTAAGATGGCACATTTTATAGCTTGTCATAAAACCGATGATGCTTCAAACATTGCGGATTTGTTCTTTAGAGAAGTCGTTAGGTTGCATGGCATGCCTAGGACTATTGTTTCTGGTCGCGATGTTAAATTCATTGAGTTACTTTTGGAAGACTTTATGGGCTAAACTTGGCACAAAATGGTTGTTTTCTACTACTTGTCATGCTCAAACGGATGGACAAACTGTAGTTGTCAATAGAACTTTGGGAACACTTTTGCGTGTTATTCTTAAAAAGAACTTGGATTGACATTTCTATGGACTTTATTTTGGGGTTGCCTAGGACTAAGAAGGGGAGGGATTCTATTTTTGTTGTTGTGGATAGATTCTCTAAGATGGCACATTTTATAGCTTGTCATAAAACCGATGATGCTTCAAACATTGCGGATTTGTTCTTTAGAGAAGTCGCTAGGTTGCATGGCATGCCTAGGACTATTGATTCTGGTCGCGATGTTAAATTCTTGAGTTACTTTTGGAATACTTTATGGGCTAAACTTGGCACAAAATTGTTGTTTTCTACTACTTGTCATGCTCAAACGGATGGACAAACTGTAGTTGTCAATAGAACTTTGGGAACACTTTTGCGTGTTATTCTTAAAAGAACTTGGATTGACATTTCTATGGACTTTATTTTGGGGTTGCCTAGGACTAAGAAGGGGAGGGATTCTATTTTTGTTGTTGTGGATAGATTCTCTAAGATGGCACATTTTATAGCTTGTCATAAAACCGATGATGCTTCAAACATTGCGGATTTGTTCTTTAGAGAAGTCGCTAGGTTGCATGGCATGCCTAGGACTATTGATTCTGGTCGCGATGTTAAATTCTTGAGTTACTTTTGGAATACTTTATGGGCTAAACTTGGCACAAAATTGTTGTTTTCTACTACTTGTCATGCTCAAACGGATGGACAAACTGTAGTTGTCAATAGAACTTTGGGAACACTTTTGCGTGTTATTCTTAAAAAGAACTTGGATTGACATTTCTATGGACTTTATTTTGGGGTTGTCCTAGGACTAAGAAGGGGAGGGATTCTATTTTGTTGTTGTGGATAGATTCTCTAAGATGGCACATTTTATAGCTTGTCATAAAACCGATGATGCTTCAAACATTGCGGATTTGTTCTTTAGAGAAGTCGTTAGGTTGCATGGCATGCCTAGGACTATTGTTTCTGGTCGCGATGTTAAATTCTTGAGTTACTTTTGGAAGACTTTATGGGCTAAACTTGGCACAAAATTGTTGTTTTCTACTACTTGTCATGCTCAAACGGATGGACAAACTGTAGTTGTCAATAGAACTTTGGGAACACTTTTGCGTGCTATTCTTAAAAAGAACTTGGATTGACATTTCTATGGACTTTATTTTGGGGTTGCCTAGGACTAAGAAGGGGAGGGATTCTATTTTTGTTGTTGTGGATAGATTCTCTAAGATGGCACATTTTATAGCTTGTCATAAAACCGATGATGCTTCAAACATTGCGGATTTGTTCTTTAGAGAAGTCGCTAGGTTGCATGGCATGCCTAGGACTATTGTTTCTGGTCGCGATGTTAAATTCTTGAGTTACTTTTGGAATACTTTATGGGCTAAACTTGGCACAAAATTGTTGTTTTCTACTACTTGTCATGCTCAAACGGATGGACAAACTGAAGTTGTCAATAGAACTTTGGGAACACTTTGCGTGCTATTCTTAAAAAGAACTTGGATTGACATTTCTATGGACTTTATTTTGGGGTTGTCTAGGACTAAGAAGGGGAGGGATTCTATTTTTGTTGTTGTGGATAGATTCTCTAAGATGGCACATTTTATATCTTGTCATAAAACCGATGATGCTTCAAACATTGCGGATTTGTTCTTTAGAGAAGTCGTTAGGTTGCATGGCATGCCTAGGACTATTGATTCTGGTCGCGATGTTAAATTCTTGAGTTACTTTTGGAATACTTTATGGGCTAAACTTGGCACAAAATTGTTGTTTTCTACTACTTGTCATGCTCAAACGGATGGACAAACTGAAGTTGTCAATAGAACTTTGGGAACACTTTTGCGTGCTATTCTTAAAAAGAACTTGGATTGACATTTCTATGGACTTTATTTTGGGGTTGCCTAGGACTAAGAAGGGGAGGGATTCTATTTTTGTTGTTGTGGATAGATTCTCTAAGATGGCACATTTTATAGCTTGTCATAAAACCGATGATGCTTCAAACATTGCGGATTTGTTCTTTAGAGAAGTCGTTAGGTTGCATGGCATGCCTAGGACTATTGTTTCTGGTCGCGATGTTAAATTCTTGAGTTACTTTTGGAAGACTTTATGGGCTAAACTTGGCACAAAATTGTTGTTTTCTACTACTTGTCATGCTCAAACGGATGGACAAACTGTAGTTGTCAATAGAACTTTGGGAACACTTTTGCGTGCTATTCTTAAAAAGAACTTGGATTGACATTTCTATGGACTTTATTTTGGGGTTGCCTAGGACTAAGAAGGGGAGGGATTCTATTTTTGTTGTTGTGGATAGATTCTCTAAGATGGCACATTTTATAGCTTGTCATAAAACCGATGATGCTTCAACTATTGCGGATTTGTTCTTTAGAGAAGTCGCTAGGTTGCATGGCATGCCTAGGACTATTGATTCTGGTCGCGATGTTAAATTCTTGAGTTACTTTTGGAATACTTTATGGGCTAAACTTGGCACAAAATTGTTGTTTTCTACTACTTGTCATGCTCAAACGGATGGACAAACTGAAGTTGTCAATAGAACTTTGGGAACACTTTTGCGTGCTATTCTTAAAAAGAACTTGGATTGACATTTCTATGGACTTTATTTTGGGGTTGTCTAGGACTAAGAAGGGGAGGGATTCTATTTTTGTTGTTGTGGATAGATTCTCTAAGATGGCACATTTTATAGCTTGTCATAAAACCGATGATGCTTCAAACATTGCGGATTTGTTCTTTAGAGAAGTCGTTAGGTTGCATGGCATGCCTAGAACTTTGTTTCTGGTCGCGATGTTAAATTCTTGAGTTACTTTTGAAGACTTTATGGGCTAAACTTGGCACAAAATTGTTGTTTTCTACTACTTGTCATGCTCAAACGGATGGACAAACTGTAGTTGTCAATAGAACTTTGGGAACACTTTTGCGTGTTATTCTTAAAAAGAACTTGGATTGACATTTCTATGGACTTTATTTTGTGGTTGCCTAGGACTAAGAAGGGGAGGGATTCTATTTTTGTTGTTGTGGATAGATTCTCTAAGATGGCACATTTTATAGCTTGTCATAAAACCGATGATGCTTCAAACATTGCGGATTTGTTCTTTAGAGAAGTCGTTAGGTTGCATGGCATGCCTAGGACTATTGTTTCTGGTCGCGATGTTAAATTCTTGAGTTACTTTTGGAATACTTTATGGGCTAAACTTGGCACAAAATTGTTGTTTTCTACTACTTGTCATGCTCAAACGGATGGACAAACTGAAGTTGTCAATAGAACTTTGGGAACACTTTTGCGTGCTATTCTTAAAAAGAACTTGGATTGACATTTCTATGGACTTTATTTTGGGGTTGTCTAGGACTAAGAAGGGGAGGGATTCTATTTTTGTTGTTGTGGATAGATTCTCTAAGATGGCACATTTTATAGCTTGTCATAAAACCGATGATGCTTCAAACATTGCGGATTTGTTCTTTAGAGAAGTCGCTAGGTTGCATGGCATGCCTAGGACTATTGATTCTGGTCGCGATGTTAAATTCTTGAGTTACTTTTGGAATACTTTATGGGCTAAACTTGGCACAAAATTGTTGTTTTCTACTACTTGTCATGCTCAAACGGATGGACAAACTGAAGTTGTCAATAGAACTTTGGGAACACTTTTGCGTGATATTCTTAAAAAGAACTTGGATTGACATTTCTATGGACTTTATTTTGGGGTTGCCTAGGACTAAGAAGGGGAGGGATTCTATTTTTGTTGTTGTGGATAGATTCTCTAAGATGGCACATTTTATAGCTTGTCATAAAACCGATGATGCTTCAAACATTGCGGATTTGTTCTTTAGAGAAGTCGTTAGGTTGCATGGCATGCCTAGGACTATTGATTCTGGTCGCGATGTTAAATTCTTGAGTTACTTTTGGAATACTTTATGGGCTAAACTTGGCACAAAATTGTTGTTTTCTACTACTTGTCATGCTCAAACGGATGGACAAACTGTAGTTGTCAATAGAACTTTGGGAACACTTTTGCGTGTTATTCTTAAAAGAACTTGGATTGACATTTCTATGGACTTTATTTTGGGGTTGCCTAGGACTAAGAAGGGGAGGGATTCTATTTTTGTTGTTGTGGATAGATTCTCTAAGATGGCACATTTTATATCTTGTCATAAAACCGATGATGCTTCAAACATTGCGGATTTGTTCTTTAGAGAAGTCGCTAGGTTGCATGGCATGCCTAGGACTATTGATTCTGGTTGCGATGTCAATTCTTGAGTTACTTTTGGAATACTTTATGGGCTAAACTTGGCACAAAATTGTTGTTTTCTACTACTTGTCATGCTCAAACGGATGGACAAACTGTAGTTGTCAATAGAACTTTGGGAACACTTTTGCGTGTTATTCTTAAAAAGAACTTGGATTGACATTTCTATGGACTTTATTTTGGGGTTGTCTAGGACTAAGAAGGGGAGGGATTCTATTTTGTTGTTGTGGATAAGATTCTCTAAGATGGCACATTTTATAGCTTGTCATAAAACCGATGATGCTTCAAACATTGCGGATTTGTTCTTTAGAGAAGTCGTTAGGTTGCATGGCATGCCTAGAACTTTTGTTTCTGGTCGCGATGTTAAATTCTTGAGTTACTTTTGAAAGATTTTCTGGGCTAAACTTGGCACAAAATTGTTGTTTTCTACTACTTGTCATGCTCAAACGGATGGATAAACTGTAGTTGTCAATAGAACTTTGGGAACACATTTGCGTGCTAGTTCTTAAAAAGAACCTTGATTGACATTTCTATGGACTTTATTTTGGGGTTGCCTAGGACTAAGAAGGGGAGGGATTCTATTTTTGTTGTTGTGGATAGATTCTCTAAGATGGAACATTTTATATCTTGTCATAAAACCGATGATGCTTTCAAACATTGCGGATTTGTTCTTTAGAGAAGTCGCTAGGTTGCATGGCATGCCTAGGACTATTTTTTCTGGTAGCGATGTTAAATTCTTGAGTTACTTTTGGAATACTTTATGGGCTAAACTTGGCACAAAATTGTTGTTTTCTACTACTTGTCATGCTCAAACGGATGGATAAACTGTAGTTGTCAATAGAATTTTGGGAACACATTTGCGTGCTAGTTCTTAAAAAGAACTTGATTGACATTTCTATGGACTTTATTTTGGGATTGTCTAGGACTAAGAAGGGAAGGGATTCTATTTTTGTTGTTGTGGATAGATTCTCTAAGATGGCACATTTTATATCTTGTCATAAAACCGATGATGCTTCAAACATTGCGGATTTGTTCTTTAGAGAAGTCGTTAGGTTGCATGGCATGCCTAGGACTATTGTTTCTGGTCGCGATGTTAAATTCTTGAGTTACTTTTGGAATACTTTATGGGCTAAACTTGGCACAAAAATGTTGTTTTCTACTACTTGTCATGCTCAAACGGATGGACAAACTGAAGTTGTCAATAGGACTTTGGGAACACTTTTGCGTGCTATTCTTAAGAAGAACTTGGATTGACATTTCTATGGGCTTTATTTTGGGGTTGCCTAGGACTAAGAAGGGTAGGGATTCTATTTTTGTTGTTGCGGATAGATTCTCTCTAAGATGGCACATTTTATAGCTTGTCATAAAACCGATGATGCTTCAAACATTGCGGATTTTTTCTTTAGAGAAGTCGTTAGGTTGCATGGCATGCCTAGGACTATTGTTTCTGGTCGCGATGTTAAATTCTTGAGTTACTTTTGGGGTTGTCCTGGACTAAGAAGGGGAGGGATTCTATTGTGGTTGTGGATAGATTCTCTAAGATGGCACATTTTATAGCTTGTCATAAAACCGATGATGCTTCAATTATGGCGGGTTTGTTCTTTAGAGAAGTCGCTAGGTTGCATGGCATGACTAGGACTATTGATTCTGTTCGCGATGTTAAACTCTTGAGTTACTTTTGGAATACTTTATGGGCTAAATTTGGCACAAAATTGTTGTTTTCTACTACTTGTCATGCCCAAACGGATGGACAAACTGAAGTTGTCAATAGGACTTTGGGAACACTTTTGCGTGCTATTCTTAAAAAGAACTTGGATTGACATTTTTATGGACTTTATTTTGGGGCTGTCTAGGACTAAGAAGGGGAGGGATTTTATTTTTGTTGTTGTGGATAGATTTTCTAAGATGGCACATTTTATAGCTTGTCATAAAACCGATGATGCTTCAAACATTGCGGAATTGTTCTTTAGAGAAGTCGTTAGGTTGCATGGGATGCCTAGAACTTTTGTTTCTGGTCGCGATGTTAAATTACTTTAGTTACTTTTGAAAGATTTTCTGGGCTAAACTTGGCACAAAATTGTTGTTTTCTACTACTTGTCATGCTCAAACGGATGGACAAACTGTAGTTGTCAATAGAACTTTTGGAACACTTTTGCGTGTTATTCTTAAAAAGAACTTGGATTGACATTTCAATGGACTTTATTTTGTGGTTGCCTAGGACTAACAAGGGGAGGGATTCTATTTTTGTTGTTGTGGATAGATTCTCTACGATGGCACATTTTATAGCCTGTCATAAAACTGATGATGCTTTAAACATTGCGGATTTGTTCTTTAGAGAAGTCGTTATTTTGCACGGCATGCCTAGGACAATTGTTTCTGGTCGCGATGTTAAATTCTTGAGTTACTTTTGGAATACTTTATGGGCTAAGCTTAGCACAAAATTGTTGTTTTCTACTACTTGACATGCTAAAACGGATGGACAAACTGAAGTTGTCAATAGAACTTTGGGAACACTTTTGCCTGCTATTCTTAAAAAGAACTTGGATTGAAATTTCTATGGACTTTATTTTGGGGCTGTCTAGGACTAAAAAGGGGAGGGATTCTATTTTTGTTGTTGTGGATAGATTCTCTAAGATGGCACATTTTATATCTTGTCATAAAAACGATGATGCTTCAAACATTGCGGATTTATTCTTTAGGGAAGTCGCTAGGTTGCATGGCATGCCTAGGACTATTGATTCTGGTTGCGATGTCAAATTCTTGAGTTACTTTTGGAATACTTTATTTGTAATAGCCGAGCCCGGTGTACGGTACGATTTAAGTTTCGTTTGTTATTTGGGATATTTGATTAGATGTTCAGAGTTGTATTTTTGGGCTATAGTATTGTTAGTTTTATTGTCTTGAGGTATTAGATGATGTTGGTTGTTCGTTTCAGCGTTTCGGTTTGATTTTTGTTGCATGGGAATAGTGTTTTGCCGTGAGCACACCACACCCGCGGCGTTGTAGTGACCGCCCCCGCGGTGGAGACCGCACCCGCGCTGTTTGCAGTGCCGCACCCACGCTGTTCGTGTTCCAGAATTTTTGAGATTGCCGTAACCATAGCGCACCCGCGGTCCTTGTGTTGGCGCACCCGCGGTGAAGGTATGGTCGAGTTTTTAAGCTACTTTTTGGAGTGGTTGGCCATGCTTTTCCTTTCTTCTCTCCTTCATTCTCGACATTTCTCTCCATTTTTAGGGTTTTTGGTCATTTCTTTCACTTCCTATCTTCGATTCAAGCGTTTGTTTGGAATTTCGACTTGAGTTCGACGTTCTCCTTGGTGCTAGGAAGCTTGGGTAAGTTTTTGGTGCGATTCTGTTAAGGTTGTAAATTAAGAGTTGTTTAGATTGGTTGTTTAAGTGGATTTATGGATTATTTAGCTTGTAATCTTGGATATTTAGTTGATATTGGTGTTATTTGTGGATTATTTGTTGTAGGTGGTGATCAAGAGCTAAGTTGAGGTGTTTGTTGTGGTTTGTAAGTGGAAATTCATTCCTTTTGCTCACATGATTTTATATGTATGTGTTTCAAAGAGTTTATTGTGTTATTCCCTTTCATTTGATCCATAGTATGTATTGTTATATGTATTGGAGGCATTGATGTCTCATTATTGATTAAAGGGAATACAAAGAGATATATAGAGTTCAAAGTGATTGTTAAAACCAGAGAAGAGTTTAAATGTTTTCGGATTGATAAATACATAGTCAGAGATTGCATGCAATATTAGATGATCATCGCCCAGAGGCTTATATCCCTCAGAGTTATCGGTATTTATATCGATTTGGGATACGAGCAACCCCAGAGCAGAGATACTATTGATATCAATCCCCAGAGCAAAAGAGAAATACCATCATATTTATATGCTATTGCTATGTTATTGATATTCAGAGTTTACAGTTCAGAGTTGATGGTATTTATGATTTCAAAGAGATGTTTTACAGAGTTATTGTTTATTGTTATATAAGAGTTCCACTTGCTGAGATTTATTCTCATTTCAGTTATTTTCATGTGATGCAGATCAGAGTGGTGCCTCGGGACGTTGACTGTAGATCGGGGGTCATATGCATACACCGTTGGAAGGAGGATTTTGGCATGATCATAGGAATGATATTTTGGTTTTTGTTATGTCATTTAAATGATCATGTATTTATTTTGTAAAGATATTTAAACAAATGTGTTTTGAAACTCCTTCCGTATATTTTAAAGAGAAAATTTTATTTCCGCTGCGTATTTATTTTAAAAGAGGTCAGGGTGTCACATTTTAGTGGTATCAGAGCGGTGTTCTTCGGACCAATGCATATGACTTCGTCTACTTTCAACTGTCCGGGTATGTTTTCTTTGCATCTATCTATTGTTATGTATTGATTGGTGTCTTGTGAGCATTGTAGAGTAGAGGATGCCTCCTAAGCGTAAGGCGTCAGAGGGAGAGGATAGTTCGTCCTCGAGAGTTGTCGACGAGTTCGGCAAGTTACTGAAGGAGCAGGCTAAGGTTCACAGTGAGCAGATCCAGCAGTTGCTTAGACTGCAAGGAGCAGGCCAGGGCAGAGGCCAAGGTAGAGGGCAGGTTGCTCCAGTAGCAGTTGGTTCTGATGCTATCTTTTCTGCGTTTAAGAGGATGGATCCACCCGAGTTTCCAGGCAGCTCCGATCCTTTAGCTGCAGTAGAGTGGGTCAAGGCTTTGGAGGCGATTTTTGATCATCTCCACTATGAGGACAGAGATCGTATCAGTTGTGCTGTTTTTATGCTGGTTAAAGCTGCACGTTTGTGGTGGAATGCGACCAAGGTTGGCATTGATGTTTCTACTTTGAAGTGGTCTGAGTTTACTGAGCTTTTCTACGACAAGTACTTTCCTGATGCACTGCGAGCGAGGAAGGTCACAGAGTTCTTGGAGCTTCGTCAGGGGAGCTTGAACGTGGATGAGTATATTCTCAAGTTCGAGGAGGGTTGCCTATTTGCTCCGTACATTGCTACCAGTGATAAAGATAAAGGTGCTCATTTCATTCGAGGCCTTAGAGCGGAGATCAGGCGTGATATCAATATGTCTAAGGCTGTGACTTTCAAGGAGATTGTGTCCAAGGCGTTGCTAGCAGAGCAGGACGAGAAGGATATTGCCAGGGAGAGGCAGGCGAGGTACCAGGCTAGTGTTCAAAGAGGCCAGAGTTCAGGTCAGCGTGGCAGAGATCGATTCAAGGGGAAGGGCAAGGTGGATCAGAGTCCTAGGCCACCGTCAGTGCCAGTTGCTCCGTCTGATTCTGAGAGATCTTTGTGTCCCAAGTGTAGCAGACCCCATCGTGGAGAGTGTAGATTTGGCTCTCGTTCTTGCTATCGTTGTGGCATGCCAGGCCATATTTCCAGAGATTGTCCTAGGGGAGCTAGCCAGGAGAAGGTGCAGGGTCGTATCTTTTCGATGACTAAGGAAGGTATTAATCGTAATTCTTCTGTAATCTCTAGTTCCATTTTAATTTCAGGCAGAGTAGCTACTACTTTGATTGATACTGGTGCTACTCATTCTTTTATGTCTGAATTGTTTTTGAGATCTTTGGGTATAGTTCCTTCTGTTATTCCCCTTCAGCTTAGTGTTGTTTTGCCTTCGGGAGATGTTTTGTGCCCGACTTCCATAGTGTATGCGTGCCCCGTTCGTTTTGTTGATCGAGAGGTCTTTGCTGATTTGATTGTGATCCCGATGGTTGCCTTTGATGTTATTCTTGGCATGGATTGGCTGTCGACCTATCGTGCTGTTATTGATTGCGTTGCTAAGACGGTGACTTTTGCAGATGATGACCAGGGAGGAGTTCTCGCCAGCTCAGGTACTTCGCTGGTCCTTCCTTTTATTTCGTGTCTTGATGCTGAGAGGCTTTTGTGTAGAGGTTGTGATGTTTTTCTAGCATCTGTTGTGGATATGGATAGACTGATTAAGTTGAATATTGATGATATTGATGTGGTGAGGGAGTTTGCGGATGTGTTTGAGGATGATGTTCCGGGTTTGCCGCCGGATAGAGATGTAGAGTTTGTCATTGATCTTGCTCCAGGTACGGTTCCTATTTCTAAGGCTCCGTATAGGATGGCTCCTACCGAGATGAAAGAGTTGAAGACGCAGTTGCAGGATCTTCTAGATAAGGGTTTCATTCGTCCGAGTTCTTCGCCTTGGGGAGCTCCGGTTCTATTTGTTAAGAAGAAGGATGGTTCTTTGCGTCTGTGTATCGACTACAGGGAGCTTAACAAAGTGACGATCAAGAACAAGTATCCGTTGCCACGGATTGACGATCTATTTGACCAACTCCAGGGTGCCACTGTTTTCTCGAAGATTGATCTTCGGTCTGGCTACTATCAGTTGAAGGTTAGGGAGTCTGATATCCCTAAGACGGCTTTCTGGACCAGGTATGGTCACTATGAGTTTCTCGTGATGTCTTTTGGTTTGACCAATGCCCCTTCTGCTTTCATGGACCTGATGAACCGTGTGTTCAAGCCGTATTTGGATAGCTTCGTCATTGTTTTTATCGACGATATCTTGATCTATTCCAAGACCAGAGAGCTTCATTCAGAGCATCTCAGAGTTGTTCTCCAGTTGTTGAGAGAGCGGAGGTTGTTTGCCAAGTTGAAGAAGTGTGAGTTTTGGTTGGATCAGATTTCTTTTCTAGGCCATGTCGTTTCGAGGGATGGCATTGCTGTTGATCCGATGAAGATAGAGGCGATTCAGAAGTGGCCTATTCCTACGACTGTTTCAGAGGTGCGCAGTTTCCTTGGTTTGGCGGGTTTTTATCGTCGTTTCATTTTGGATTTTTCCAAGATTGCCCTGCCATTGTCCAATCTGACAAGGAAGACTGTGAAGTTCGAGTGGTCTTTAGATTGCCAGAGTGCATTTCAAGAGTTGAAGGATAGATTGACGACGGCTCCTGTTCTTTCTTTGCCTTGTGGTTCAGAGGACTTTGTTGTCTATACTGATGCGTCGAAGAAGGGTCTCGGTGCAGTGTTGATGCAGAGAGGTAAGGTCATTGCCTATGCTTCTCGCCAGTTGAAGGATTATGAGAAGAATTATCCGACGCATGATTTAGAGTTGGCAGCTGTGGTTTTCGCCCTGAAGATTTGGAGACACTACTTGTATGGCGAAAAGTGTGAGATTTTCACAGACCACAAGAGTTTGAAGTATCTGTTTTCGCAGAAAGAGCTCAATATGCGGCAGAGGAGGTGGTTAGAGCTTGTCAAAGATTACGATGTAACTATCAGTTATCACCCAGGGAAGGCGAATGTTGTGGCTGATGCTTTGAGTCGTAAGTCGAGTGCTTCATTGAGTTCTTTGGTTCAGAGACCGTTGCTGATGGATTTGCAGAGAGAGGAGATTGATCTGGTGATTCCAGGCACCATTGCTCGTCTTTCAGCGTTGGTTCTTCGATCTTCTTTGACGGACAGGATTCGTAGAGAGCAGTCGACTGATGTTCAGTTGACAGAGTTGAGAGATAGAGCAGAGATTAGAGGTAATTCAGAGTTCGCCTTGAATGGTGATGGTTTGGTGACTTTCAGAGGTCGTATTTGTGTTCCTTCTGGTGACGATATTCGTAGAGATATTCTGACAGAGGCTCATACCGCACCTTATTCGATTCATCCAGGCAGTACGAAGATGTATCAGGATCTTCGTCGACTCTACTGGTGGCCAGGTATGAAGAAGGATGTTGCCGTGTTCATTTCTCAGTGTCTTACTTGTCAGCAGGTGAAGATTGAGCACCAGAGACCTGCTGGGACATTGTTGTCGTTGCCGATTCCTCAGTGGAAGTGGGAGCATATTACGATGGATTTCGTGACTGGTCTTCCCAGAGTGCAGAGAGGTTTCAATTCTATTTGGGTTATCGTTGATCTATTGACTAAGTCAGCGCATTTTCTTCCAGTCAAGACGACGTATTCGATGAATCAGTATGCCAAGGACTACTTTGCAGAGATTGTCAGACTTCATGGTGTCCCTGTGTCGATCGTGTCTGATCGTGACCCTAGATTTACTTCAGAGTTTTGGAAGAGTTTGCACAGAGCTATGGGTTCGCGGTTAACATTCAGTACAGCCTATCATCCTCAGAGTGATGGTCAGTCAGAGAGAGTCATTCAGATTCTTGCGGATATGCTCAGAGCGTGTACTATAGACTTTCCAGGTAGCTGGGATTCTTTGTTGCCTTTGGTTGAGTTCACTTATAATAATAGCTACCAGGCGACGATTGGCATGGCACCGTATGAGGCACTTTATGGCAGGAAGTGCAGATCTCCCTTGTATTGGGACGAGGTTGGTGAGAGGAAGATGTTGGGACCAGAGTTGGTCCAGCAGACTGCTGATGTTGTTGCTGTTATCAGAGAAAGGATGAAGACTGCCCAGTCCAGACAGAAGAGCTATGCAGATGTTCGTCGTAGACCTTTGCAGTTCGAGGTTGGCGACCATGTATTTCTGAAGATAGCACCTCTCAAGGGTGTGATGAGATTTGGTAAGAAGGGCAAGTTGAGTCCTAGATTTATTGGTCCATTCGAGATTTTGGACAGAGTTGGTGACAGAGCCTACAGATTAGCCCTACCTCCAGATCTTGACAGAGTTCATAATGTGTTTCACGTTTCGATGCTCAGGAAGTATGTTGCAGATCCTTCCCATGTTCTTCGCCATGAGCCATTGGACTTGACGCCGAATTTGACGTATCAAGAGATTCCGATTCAGATTTTGGATCGCACAGTTAGAGTTCTGAGGAACAAAGAGATCGGCATTGTCAAAGTTCTTTGGAGGAACCATTTGATAGAGGAGGCTACGTGGGAACCAGAGGATGAGATGAGAGAGAAGTATCCTGAGTTGTTCGTGCCGTGACGTCAATTTCGCGGACGAAATTCCCTTAAGGGGGGGAGATTGTAATAGCCGAGCCCGGTGTACGGTACGATTTAAGTTTCGTTTGTTATTTGGGATATTTGATTAGATGTTCAGAGTTGTATTTTTGGGCTATAGTATTGTTAGTTTTATTGTCTTGAGGTATTAGATGATGTTGGTTGTTCGTTTCAGCGTTTCGGTTTGATTTTTGTTGCATGGGAATAGTGTTTTGCCGTGAGCACACCGCACCCGCGGCGTTGTAGTGACCGCCCCCGCGGTGGAGACCGCACCCGCGCTGTTTGCAGTGCCGCACCCGCGCTGTTCGTGTTCCAGAATTTTTGAGATTGCCGTAACCATAGCGCACCCGCGGTCCTTGTGTTGGCGCACCCGCGGTGAAGGTATGGTCGAGTTTTTAAGCTACTTTTTGGAGTGGTTGGCCATGCTTTTCCTTTCTTCTCTCCTTCATTCTCGACATTTCTCTCCATTTTTAGGGTTTTTGGTCATTTCTTTCACTTCCTATCTTCGATTCAAGCGTTTGTTTGGAATTTCGACTTGAGTTCGACGTTCTCCTTGGTGCTAGGAAGCTTGGGTAAGTTTTTGGTGCGATTCTGTTAAGGTTGTAAATTAAGAGTTGTTTAGATTGGTTGTTTAAGTGGATTTATGGATTATTTAGCTTGTAATCTTGGATATTTAGTTGATATTGGTGTTATTTGTGGATTATTTGTTGTAGGTGGTGATCAAGAGCTAAGTTGAGGTGTTTGTTGTGGTTTGTAAGTGGAAATTCATTCCTTTTGCTCACATGATTTTATATGTATGTGTTTCAAAGAGTTTATTGTGTTATTCCCTTTCATTTGATCCATAGTATGTATTGTTATATGTATTGGAGGCATTGATGTCTCATTATTGATTAAAGGGAATACAAAGAGATATATAGAGTTCAAAGTGATTGTTAAAACCAGAGAAGAGTTTAAATGTTTTCGGATTGATAAATACATAGTCAGAGATTGCATGCAATATTAGATGATCATCGCCCAGAGGCTTATATCCCTCAGAGTTATCGGTATTTATATCGATTTGGGATACGAGCAACCCCAGAGCAGAGATACTATTGATATCAATCCCCAGAGCAAAAGAGAAATACCATCATATTTATATGCTATTGCTATGTTATTGATATTCAGAGTTTACAGTTCAGAGTTGATGGTATTTATGATTTCAAAGAGATGTTTTACAGAGTTATTGTTTATTGTTATATAAGAGTTCCACTTGCTGAGATTTATTCTCATTTCAGTTATTTTCATGTGATGCAGATCAGAGTGGTGCCTCGGGACGTTGACTGTAGATCGGGGGTCATATGCATACACCGTTGGAAGGAGGATTTTGGCATGATCATAGGAATGATATTTTGGTTTTTGTTATGTCATTTAAATGATCATGTATTTATTTTGTAAAGATATTTAAACAAATGTGTTTTGAAACTCCTTCCGTATATTTTAAAGAGAAAATTTTATTTCCGCTGCGTATTTATTTTAAAAGAGGTCAGGGTGTCACATTATTGGCTGAACTTGGCACAAAATTGTTGTTTTCTACTACTTTTCATGCTCAAACGGATGGACAAACTGTAGTTGTCAATAGAACTTTGGGAACACTTTTGTGTGTTATTCTTAAAAAGAACTTGGATTGACATTTCTATAGACTTTATTTTGGGGTTGTCTAGGACTAAGAAGGGGAGGGATTCTATTTTTGTTGTTGTGGATAGATTCTCTAAGATGGCACATTTTATAGCTTGTCATAAAACCGATGATGCTTCAAACATTGCAGATTTGTTCTTTAGAGAAGTCGTTAGGTTGCATGGCATGCCTAGAACTTTTGTTTCTGGTCGCGATGTTAAATTCTTGAGTTACTTTTGAAAGATTTTCTGGGCTAAACTTGGCACAAAATTGTTGTTTTCTACTACTTGTCATGCTCAAACGGATGGACAAACTGTAGTTGTCAATAGGATTTTGGGAACACATTTGCGTGCAGGTTCTTAAAACGAACCTTGATTGACATTTCTATGGACTTTATTTTTGGGTTGCCTAGGACTAAGAAGGGGAGGGATTCTATTTTTGTTGTTGTGGATAGATTCTCTAAGATGGCACATTTTATATCTTGTCATAAAATTGATGATGCTTCAAACATTGCGGATTTGTTCTTTAGAGAAGTCGCTAGGTTGCATGGCATGCCTAGGACTATTGTTTCTGGTCGCGATGTTAAATTCTTGAGTTACTTTTGGAATACTTTATGGGCTAAATTTGGCACAAAATTGTTGTTTTCTACTACTTGTCATGTTCAAACGGATGGACAAACTGTAGTTGTCAATAAAACTTTGGGAACACTTTTGCGTGTTATTCTTAAAAAGAACTTTGATTGACATTTCTATTGACTTTATTTTGTGGTTGCCTAGGACTAATAAGGGGAGGGATTCTATTTTTGTAGTTGTGGATAGATTCTCTAAGATGGCACATTTTATAGCTTGTCATAAAACCGATGATGCTTCAAACATTGCGGATTTGTTCTTTAGAGAAGTCGTTAGGTTGCATGGCTTGCCTAGGACTATTGTTTCTGGTCGCGAGGTTAAATTCATGAGTTACTTTTGGAAGACTTTATTGGCCAAACTTGACAAAAAATGGTTGTTTTCTACTACTTGTCATGCTCAAACGGATGGACAAACTGTAGTTTTCAATAGAACTTTGGGAACACTTTTACGTGTTATTCTTAAAAAGAACTTGGATTGTCATTTCTATGGACTTTATTTTGGGGTTGTGCAGGACTAAGAAGGGGAGGGATTCTATTTTTGTGGTTGTTGATAGATTCTCTAAGATGGCACATTTTATAGCTTGTCATAAAACCGATGATGCTTCAAACATTGCGGGTTTGTTCTTTAGAGAAGTCGCTAGGTTGCATGGCATGCCTAGGACTATTGATTCTAGTCGCGATGTTAAACTCTTGAGTTACTTTTGGAATACTTTAGGGGCTAAACTTGGCACAAAATTGTTGTTTTCTACTACTTGTCATGCTCAAACGGATGGACAAACTGAAGTTGTCAATAGAACTTTGGGAACACTTTTGCATGCTTTTCTTAAAAAAAACTTGGATTGACATTTCTATGTACTTTATTTTGGGGTTGTTTAGGACTAAGAAGGGGAGGGATTCTATTTTTGTTGTTGTGGATAGATTCTCTAAGATGGCACATTTTATAGCTTGTCATAAAACCGATGATGCTTCAAACATTGCGGATTTGTTCTTTAGAGAAGTCGTTAGGTTGCATGGCATGCCAAGAACTTTTGTTTCTGGTCGCGATGTTAAATTCTTGAGTTACTTTTGAAAGATTTTCTGGGCTAAACTTGGCACAAAATTGTTGTTTTCTACTACTTGTCATGCTCAAACGGATGGACAAACTGTAGTTGTCAATAGAACTTTGGGAACACTTTTTCGTGTTATTTTTAAAAAGAACTTGGATTGATATTTCTATGGACTTTATTTTGTGGTTGCCTAGGACTAAGAAGGGGAGAGATTCTATTTTTGTTGTTGTGGATAGATTCTCTAATATGGCACATTTTATAGCATGTCATAAAACCTATGATGCTTCAAACATTGCGGATTTGTTCTTTAGAGAAGTCGTTAGGTTGCATGGCATGCCTAGGACTATTGTTTCTGGTCGCGATGTTAAATTCATGAGTTACTTTTCGAAGACTTTATGGGCTAAACTTGACAAAAAATGGTTGTTTTCTACTACTTGTCATGCTCAAACGGATGGAAAAACTGTAGTTGTCAATAGAACTTTGGGAACACTTTTGTGTGTTATTCTTAAAAAGAACTTGGATTGTCATTTCTATGGATTTTATTTTGGGGTTGTCCTGGACTAAGAAGGGGAAGGATTCTATTTTTGTGGTTGTGGATAGATTCTCTAAGATGGCACATTTTATAGCTTGTCATAAAACCGATGATGCTTCAAACATTGCGGGTTTGTTCTTTAGAGAAGTCGCTAGGTTGCATGGCATGCCTAGGACTATTGATTCTGTTCGCAATGTTAAACTCTTGAGTTACTTTTGGAATACTTTATGGGCTAAACTTGGCACAAAATTGTTGTTTTCTACTACTTGTCATGCTAAAACGGATGGACAAACTGAAGTTGTCAATAGAACTTTGGGAACACTTTTGCGTGCTATTCTTAAAAAGAACTTGGATTGACATTTCTATGGACTTTATTTTGGGGCTGTCTAGGACTAATAAGGGGAGGGATTCTATTTTTTTTGTTGTGGATAGATTCTCTAAGATGGCACATTTTATATCTTGTCATAAAACCGATGATGCTTCAAACATTGCGGATTTGTTCTTTAGAGAAGTCGCTAGGTTGCATGGCATGCCTAGGACTATTGATTCTGGTCGCGATGTTAAATTCTTGAGTTACTTTTGGAATACTTTATGGGCTAAACTTGGCACAAAATTGTTGTTTTCTACTACTTGTCATGATTAAACGGATGGACAAACTGTAGTTGTCAATAAAACTTTGGGAACACTTTTGCGTGTTATTCTTAAAAAGAACTTGGATTGACATTTCTATGGACTTTATTTTGTGGTTGCCTAGGACTAATAAGGGGAGGGATTTTATTTTTGTTGTTGTGGATAGATTCTCTAAGATGGCACATTTTATAGCTTGTCATAAAACCGATGATGCTTCAAACATTGCGGATTTGTTCTTTAGAGAAGTCGTTAGGTTGCATTGCATGCCTAAAACTTTTGTTTCTGGTCGCGATGTTAAATTCTTGAGTTACTTTTGAAAGATTTTCTGGGCTAAACTTGGCACAAAATTGTTGTTTTCTACTACTTGTCATCCTCAAACGGATGGAAAAACTGTAGTTGTCAATAGAACTTTGGGAACACTTTTGCGTGTTATTCTTAAAAAGAACTTGGATTGTCATTTCTATGGACTTTATTTTGGGGTTGTCCTGGACTAAGAAGGGGAAGGATTCTATTTTTGTGGTTGTGGATAGATTCTCTAAGATGGCACATTTTATAGCTTGTCATAAAACCGATGATGCTTCAAACATTGCGGGTTTGTTCTTTAGAGAAGTTGCTAGGTTGCATGGCATGCCTAGGACTATTGATTCTGTTCGCAATGTTAAACTCTTGAGTTACTTTTGGAATACTTTATGGGCTAAACTTGGCACAAAATTGTTGTTTTCTACTAGTTGTCATGCTAAAACGGATGGACAAACTGAAGTTGTCAATAGAACTTTGGGAACACTTTTGCGTGCTATTCTTAAAAAGAACTTGGATTGACATTTCTATGGACTTTATTTTGGGGCTGTCTAGGACTAAGAAGGGGAGGGATTCTATTTTTGTTGTTGTGGATAGATTCTCTAAGATGGCACATTTTATATCTTGTCATAAAACCGATGATGCTTCAAACATTGCGGATTTGTTCTTTAGAGAAGTCGTTAGGTTGCATGGCATGCCTAGAACTTTTGTTTCTGGTCGCGATGTTAAATTCTTGTGTTACTTTTGAAAGATTTTCTGGGCTAAACTTGGCACAAAATTGTTGTTTTCTACTACTTGTCATGCTCAAACGGATGGACAAACTGTAGTTGTCAATAGGAATTTGGGAACACATTTGCGTGCTTTTCATAAAAAGAACCTTGATTGACATTTCTATGGACTTTATTTTGTGGTTGCCTAGGACTAAGAAGGGGAGGGATTCTTTTTTGTTGTTGTGGATAGATTCTCTAAGATGGCACATTTTATAGCTTGTCATAAAACCGATGATGCTTCAAACATTGCGGATTTGTTCTTTAGGGAAGTCATTATTTTGCACGGCATGCCTAGGACAATTGTTTCTGGTCGCGATGTTAAATTCTTGAGTTACTTTTGGAATACTTTATGGGCTAAACTTGGCACAAAATTGTTGTTTTCTACTACTTGTCATGCTCAAACGGATGGACAACTGAAGTTGTCAATAGGACTTTGGGAACACTTTTGCGTGCTATTCTTAAAAAGAACTTGGATTGACATTTCTATGGACTTTATTTTGCGGTTGCCTAGGACTAAGAAGGGGAGGGATTCTATTTTTGTTGTTGTGGATAGATTCTCTAAGATGGCACATTTTATAGCTTGTCATAAAAACGATGATGCTTCAAACATTGCGGATTTGTTCTTTAGGGAAGTCGCTAGGTTGCATGGCATGCCTAGGACTATTGATTCTTGTTGCGATGTCAAATTCTTGAGTTACTTTTGGAATACTTTATGGGCTAAACTTGGCACAAAATTGTTGTTTTCTACTACTTGCCATGCTCAAACTGGTGGACAAACTGTAGTTGTCAATAGAACTTTGGGAACACTTTTGCGTGTTATTCTTAAAAAGAACTTGGATTGACATTTCTATGGACTTTATTTTGGGGTTGCCTAGGACTAAGAAGGGGAGGGATTCTATTTTTGTTGTTGTGGATAGATTCTCTAAGATGGCACATTTTATATCTTGTCATAAAACCGATGATGCTTCAAACATGGCGGATTTGTTCTTTAGGGAAGTCGCTAGGTTGCATGGCATGCCTAGGACTATTGATTCTGGTTGCGATGTCAATTTCTTGAGTTACTTTTGGAATACTTTATGGGCTAAACTTGGCACAAAATTGTTGTTTTCTACTACTTGTCATGCTCAAACGGATGGACAAACTGAAGTTGTCAATAGGACTTTGGGAACACTTTTGCGTGATATACTTAAAAAGAACTTGGATTGACATTTCTATGGACTTTATTTTGGGGTTGCCTAGGACTAAGAAGGGGAGGGATTCTATTTTTGTTGTTGTGGATAGATTCTCTAAGATGGTATATTTTATAGCTTGTCATAAAACCGATGATGCTTCAACATTGCGGATTTGTTATTTAGAGAAGTCGTTAGGTTGCATGGCATGCCTAGGACTATTGATTCTTGTTGCGATGTCAAATTCTTGAGTTACTTTTGGAATACTTTATGGGCTAAACTTGGCACAAAATTGTTGTTTTCTACTACTTGTCATGCTCAAACGGATGGACAAACTGTAGTTGTCAATAGAACTTTGGGAACACTTTTGCGTGTTATTCTTAAAAAGAACTTGGATTGACATTTCTATGGACTTTATTTTGGGGTTGCCTAGGACTAAGAAGGGGAGGGATTCTATTTTTGTTGTTGTGGATAGATTCTCTAAGATGGCACATTTTATATCTTGTCATAAAACCGATGATGCTTCAAACATGGCAGGATTTGTTCTTTAGGGAAGTCGCTAGGTTGCATGGCATGCCTAGGACTATTGATTCTGGTTGCGATGTCAATTTCTTGAGTTACTTTTGGAATACTTTATGGGCTAAACTTGGCACAAAATTGTTGTTTTCTACTACTTGTCATGCTCAAACGGATGGACAAACTGAAGTTGTCAATAGGAACTTTGGGAACACTTTTGCGTGATATTCTTAAAAAGAACTTGGATTGACATTTCTATGGACTTTATTTTGGGGTTGCCTAGGACTAAGAAGGGGAGGGATTCTATTTTTGTTGTTGTGGATAGATTCTCTAAGATGGTACATTTTATAGCTTGTCATAAAACCGATGATGCTTCAAACATTGCGGATTTGTTCTTTAGAGAAGTCGTTAGGTTGCATGGCATGCCTAGGACTATTGATTCTTGTTGCGATGTCAATTTCTTGAGTTACTTTTGGAATACTTTATGGGCTAAACTTGGCACAAAATTGTTGTTTTCTACTACTTGTCATGCTCAAACGGATGGACAAACTGTAGTTGTCAATAGAACTTTGGGAACACTTTTGTGTGTTATTTTTAAAAAGAACTTGGATTGACATTTCTATGGACTTTATTTTGGGGTTGTCTAGGACTAAGAAGGGGAGGGATTCTATTTTGTTGTTGTGGATAAGATTCTCTAAGATGGCACATTTTATAGCTTGTCATAAAACCGATGATGCTTCAAACATTGCGGATTTGTTCTTTAGAGAAGTCGTTAGGTTGCATGGCATGCCTAGAACTTTTGTTTCTGGTCGCGATTTTAAATTCTTGAGTTACTTTTGAAAGATTTTCTGGGCTAAACTTGGCACAAAATTGTTGTTTTCTACTACTTGTCATGCTCAAACGGATGGATAAACTGTAGTTGTCAATAGGATTTTGGGAACACATTTGCGTGCAGGTTCTTAAAAAGAACCTTGATTGACATTTCTATGGACTTTATTTTGGGGTTGCCTGGACTAAGAAGGGGATGGATTCTATTTTGTTGTTGTGGATAGATTCTCTAAGATTGAACATTTTATATCTTGTCATAAAACCGATGATGTTTCAAACATTGCGGATTTGTTCTTTAGAGAAGTCGCTAGGTTGCATGGCATGCCTAGGACTATTTTTTCTGGTAGCGATGTTAAATTCTTGAGTTACTTTTGGAATACTTTATGGGCTAAACTTGGCACAAATTGTTGTTTTCTACTACTTGTCATGCTCAAACGGATGGATAAACTGTAGTTGTCAATAGATTTGGGACACATTTGCGTGCTAGGTTCTTAAAAAGAACCTTGATTGACATTTCTATGGACTTTATTTTGGGATTGTCTAGGACTAAGAAGGGAATGGATTCTATTTTTGTTGTTGTGGATAGATTCTCTAAGACGGCACATTTCATATCTTGTCATAAAACCGATGATGTTCAAACATTGCGGATTTGTTCTTTAGAGAAGTCGTGAGTTGCATGGCATGCCTAGGACTATTGTTTCTGGTCGCGATGTTAAATTCTGAGTTACTTTGGGGTTGTCCTGGCTAAGAAGGGGAGGGATTCTATTGTGGTGTGGATAGAGTCTCTAAGTGGCACATTTTATAGCTTGTCATAAAACGCGATGATGCTTCATATGGCGGGTTTGTTCTTTAGAGAAGTCGCTAGGTTGCATGGCATGACTAGGACTATTGATTCTGTTCGCGATGGTGTAAACTCTGGAGTTACTTTTGGAATACTTTATGGGCTAAATTTGGCACAAAATTGTTGTTTCTACTACTTGTCATGCCCAAACGGATGGACAAACGGAAGTTGTCAATAGGACTTTGGGAACACTTTTGCGTGCTTATTCTTAAAAAGAACTGGATTGACATTTTTATGGACTTTTTTGGGGCTGTCTAGGACTAAGAAGGGGAGGGATTTTATTTTTGTTGTTGTGGATAGATTTTCTAAGATGGCACATTTTATAGCTTGTCATAAAACCGATGATGCTTCAAACATTGCGGAATTGTTCTTTAGAGAAGTCGTTAGGTTGCATGGGATGCCTAGAACTTTTGTTTCTGGTCGCGATGTTAAATTACTTTAGTTACTTTTGAAAGATTTTCTGGGCTAAACTTGGCACAAAATTGTTGTTTTCTACTACTTGTCATGCTCAAACGGATGGACAAACTGTAGTTGTCAATAGAACTTTTGGAACACTTTTGCGTGTTATTCTTAAAAAGAACTTGGATTGACATTTCAATGGACTTTATTTTGTGGTTGCCTAGGACTAACAAGGGGAGGGATTCTATTTTTGTTGTTGTGGATAGATTCTCTACGATGGCACATTTTATAGCCTGTCATAAAACTGATGATGCTTTAAACATTGCGGATTTGTTCTTTAGAGAAGTCGTTATTTTGCACGGCATTCCTAGGACAATTGTTTCTGGTCGCGATGTTAAATTCTTGAGTTACTTTTGGAATACTTTATGGGCTAAGCTTGGCACAAAATTGTTGTTTTCTACTACTTGACATGCTAAAACGGATGGACAAACTGAAGTTGTCAATAGAACTTTGGGAACACTTTTGCCTGCTATTCTTAAAAAGAACTTGGATTGAAATTTCTATGGACTTTATTTTGGGGCTGTCTAGGACTAAAAAGGGGAGGGATTCTATTTTTGTTGTTGTGGATAGATTCTCTAAGATGGCACATTTTATATCTTGTCATAAAATCGATGATGCTTCAAACATTGCGGATTTATTCTTTGGGAAGTCGCTAGGTTGCATGGCATGCCTAGGACTATTGATTCTGGTTGCGATGTCAAATTCTTGAGTTACTTTGGAATACTTTTGTTTCTACTACTGTAATGCTCAAACGGATGGACAAATGAAGTTGTATAAACTTGGGACATGTGATAGCGATGTGTAGATTTAATTCGTTGTTATTTGGGGATGTTGTACGGCTTAGTATGTTGGTTTATTTATTGAGGTATAGTTGATGTTGGTTGTTCGTTTCAGCGTTTCGGTTTGATTTTTGTTGCATGGGAATAGTGTTTTGCCGTGAGCACACCACACCCGCGGCGTTGTAGTGACCGCCCCCGCGGTGGAGACCGCACCCGCGCTGTTTGCAGTGCCGCACCCCGCTGTTGTCGTGTCAGAATTTTTGAGATTGCCGTAACCATAGCGCACCGCGGTCCTTGTGTTGCGCACCCGCGGTGAAGGTATGGTCGAGTTTTTAAGCTACTTTTTGGAGTGGTTGGCCATGCTTTTCCTTTCTCTCCTCCTTCATTCTCGACATTTCTCTCCATTTTTAGGGTTTTTGGTCATTTCTTTCACTTCCTATCTTCGATTCAAGCGTTTGTTGGAATTTCGACTTGAGTTCGACGTTCTCCTTGGTGCTAGGAACTTGGGTAAGTTTTGGTGCGATTCTGTTAAGGTTGTAAATTAAGAGTTGTTAATTGGTTGTTTAAGTGGATTATGGATTATTAGCTTGTAATCTTGATATTTAGTTGATATTGGTGTTATTTGTGGATTATTTGTTGTAGGTGGTGATCAAGAGCTAAGTTGAGGTGTTTGTTGTGGTTTGTAAGTGGAAATTCATTCCTTTTGCTCACATGATTTTATATGTATGTGTTTCAAAGAGTTTATTGTGTTATTCCCTTTCATTTGATCCATAGTATGTATTGTTATATGTATTGGAGGCATGTATGTCTCATTATTGATTAAAGGGAATACAAAGAGATATATAGAGTTCAAAGTGATTGTTAAAACCAGAGAAGAGTTTAAATGTTTTCGGATTGATAAATACATAGTCAGAGATTGCATGCAATATTAGATGATCATCGCCCAGAGGCTTATATCCCTCAGAGTTATCGGTATTTATATCGATTTGGGATACGAGCAACCCCAGAGCAGAGATACTATTGATATCAATCCCCAGAGCAAAGAGAAATACCATCATATTTTATGCTATTGCTATGTTATTGATATTCAGAGTTTACAGTTCAGAGTTGATGGTATTATGATTTCAAAGAGATGTTTTACAGAGTTCTTGTTCATTGTTATATAAGAGTTCCACTTGCTGAGATTTATTCTCATTTCAGTTATTTTCATGTGATGCAGATCAGAGTGGTGCCCGGGACGTTGACTGTAGATCGGGGGGTCATATGCATACACCGTTGGAAGGAGGATTTTGGCATGATCATAGGAATGATGTTTGTTTTTGTTATGTCATTAAATGATCATGTATTTATTTTGGTAAAGATATTTGATGAAATGTATTTGAAACTCCTTCCGTATATTTTAAAGAGAAAATTTTATCTTCCGCTGCGTATTTATTTTTAAAAGAGGTCAGGGTTTGTCACATTTAGTGGTATCGAGCGGTGTTCTTCGGACCAATGCATATGACTTCGTCTACTGTCAACTGTCCGGGTATGTTTTCTTGCATCTATCTATTGTTATGTATTGATGGTATCTTGTGAGCATTGTAGAGTAGAGGATGTCCTCCTAAGCGTAAAGGCGTCAGAGGGGGAGTGATAGTTCGTCCTCGAGAGTTGTCACGAGTTCGGCAAGTTACTGAAGGAGCAGGCTAAGGTTCACAGTGAGCAGATCCAGCATTTGCTTAGACTGCAAGGAGCAGGCCAGGGCAGAGGCCAAGGTGAGGGCAGTTCTCCAGTAGCAGTTGGTTCTGATGCTATCTTTTCGCGTTTAAGAGGATGGATCACCCGAGTTTAGGCAGCCCGATCTTAGCTGCAGTAGAGTGGGTCAAGGCTTTGGAGGCGATTTTTGATCATCTCCACATGAGGACAGAGATCGTATCAGTTGTGCTGTTTTATGCTGGTTAAAGCTGCACGTTTGTGGTGAATGCGACCAAGGTTGGCATGATGTTTCTACTTTGAAGTGGTCTGAGTTTACTGAGCTTTTCTACGACAAGTACTTCCTGATGCACTGCGAGCGAGGAAGGTCACAGAGTTCTTGGAGCTTCGTCAGGGAGCTTGAACGTGGATGAGTATTCTCAAGTTCGAGGAGGGTTGCCATTTGCTCCGTACATGGCTACCAGTGATAAAGATAAAGGTGCTCATTTTCATTCGAGGCCTTAGAGCGGAGATCAGCGTGATATCAATATGTCTAGGCTGTGACTTTCAAGGAGATTGGCCAGAGCGTTGCTAGCAGAGCAGGACGAGAAGGATATTGCCAGGGAGAGGCAGGCGAGGTACCAGCGTAGTGTTCAAAGAGGCCAGAGTTCAGGTCAGCGTGGCAGAGATCGATTCAAGGGGAAGGGCAAGGTGGATCAGAGCCTAGGCCACCGTCAGTGCCATGTGCTCCGTCGATTCTGAGAGATCTTTGTGTCCCAAGTGTAGCAGACCCCATCGTGGAGAGTGTAGATTTGGCTCTCGTTCTTGCTATCGTTGTGGCATGCCAGGCCATATTTCCAGAGATTGTCCTAGGGGAGCTAGCCAGGAGAGGTGGCAGGGTCGTATCTTTTCGATGACTAAGGAAGGTATTAATCGTAATTCTTCTGTAATCTCTAGTTCCATTTTAATTTCAGGCAGAGTAGCTACAACTTTGATTGATACTGGTGCTACTCATTCTTTTATGTCTGAATTGTTTTTGAGATCTTTGGTAAGTTCCTTCTGTTATTCCCTTCAGCTTAGGTGTTGTTTTGCCTTCGGGAGATGTTTTGTGCCCGACTTCCATAGTGTATGCGTGCCCCGTTCGTTTTGTTGATCGAGAGGTCTTTGCTGATTTGATTGTGATCCCGATGGTTGCTTTGATGTTATTCTTGGCATGGATTGGCTGTCGACCTATCTGGCTGTTATTGATGGCGTTGCTAAGACGGTGACTTTGCAGATGATGACCAGGGAGGAGTTCTCGCCAGCTCAGGTACTTCGCTGTCCTCTTCCTTTATTTCGTGTCTTGATGCTGAGAGGCTTTTGTGTAGAGGTGTGTGATGTTTTTCTAGCATCGTTGTGGATATGGATAGACTGATTAAGTTGAATATATAGATATGATGTGGTGAGGGAGTTTGCGGATGTGTTTGAGGATGATGTTCCGGGTTTGCCGCGGATAGAGATGTAGAGTTTGTCATTGATCTTGCTCCAGGTACGGTTCCTATTTCTAAGGCTCCGTATAGGATGGCTCCTACCGAGATGAAGAGTTGAAGACGCAGTTGCAGGATCTTCTAGATAAGGGTTTCATTCGTCCGAGTTCTTCGCTTTGGGGAGCTCCGGTTCTATTGTTAAGAAGAAGATGGTCTTTGCGTCTGTGTATCGACTACAGGGAGCTTAACAAAGTGACGATCAAGAACAAGTATCCGTGGCCACGGATTGACGATCTATTTGACCACTCCTCCAGGGTGCCACTGTTTTCTCGAAGATTGATCTTCGGTTCTGGCTACTATCAGTTGAAGGTTAGGGAGTCTGATATCCCTAAGACGGCTTTCTGGACCAGGTATGGTCACTATGAGTTTCTCGTGATGTCTTTTGGTTTGACCAATGCCCCTTCTGCTTTCATGGACCTGATGAACCGTGTGTTCAAGCCGTATTTGGATAGCTTCGTCATTGTTTTTACGACGATATCTTGATCTATTCCAAGACCAGAGAGCTTCATTCAGGCACTCAGAGTTGTTCTCCAGTGTTGAGAGAGCGGAGGTTGTTTGCCAAGTTGAAGAGTGTGGTTTGGTTGGATCAGATTTTCTTTCTAGGCCATGTCGTTTCGAGGGATGGCATTGCTGTTGATATACGATGAGGATAGAGGCGATTCGAAGTGGCCTATTCCTACGACTGTTTCAGAGGTGCGCAGTTTCCTCTTGGTTTGGCGGGTTTTTATATCGTCGTTTCATTTTGGATTTTTCCAAGATTGCCCTGCCATTGTCCAATCTGACAAGGAAGACTGTGAAGTTCGAGTGGTCTTTAGATTGCCAGAGTGCATTTCAAGAGTTGAAGGTAGATTGACGACGGCTCCTGTTCTTTCTCTTTGCCTTGTGGTTCAGAGGACTTTGTTGTCTATACTGATGCGTCGAAGAAGGGTCTCGGTGCAGTGTTGATGCAGAGAGGTAAGGTCATTGCCTATGCTTCTCGCCAGTTGAAGGATTATGAAAGAATTATCCGACGCATGATTTAGAGTTGGCAGCTGTGGTTTTCGCCCTGAAGATTTGGAGACACTACTTGTATGGCGAAAAGTGTGAGATTTTCACAGACCACAAGAGTTTGAAGTATCTGTTTTCGCAGAAAGAGCCAATAGGCGGCAGAGAGGTGGTTAGAGCTTGTCAAAGATTACGATGTAACTATCAGTTATCACCCAGGGAAGGCGAATGTTGTGGCTGATGCTTTGAGTCGTAAGTCGAGTGCTTCATTGAGTTCTTTGGTTCAGAGACCGTTGCTGAGGATTTGCAGAGAGAGGAGATTGATCTGGTGATTCCAGGCACCTTGCTCGTCTTTCAGCGTTGGTTCTTCGATCTTCTTGACGGACAGGATTCGTAGAGAGCAGTCGACTGATGTTCGTTGACAGAGTTGAGAGATAGAGCAGAGATTAGAGGTAATTCAGAGTTCGCCTTGAATGGTGATGGTTTGGTGACTTTCAGAGGTCGTATTTGTGTTCCTCTGGTGACGATATTCGTAGAGATATTCTGACAGAGGCTCATACCGCACCTTATTCGATTCATCCAGGCAGTACGAAGATGTATCAGGATCTTCGTCGACTCTACTGGTGGCCAGGTATGAAAAGGATGTTGCCGTGTTCATTTCTCAGTGTCTTACTTGTCAGCAGGTGAAGATTGAGCACAAGAGACCTGCTGGGACATTGTTGTGTTGCCGATTCCTCAGTGGAAGTGGGAGCATATTACGATGGATTTCGTGACTGGTCTTCCCAGAGTGCAGAGAGGTTTCAATTCTATTTGGGTTATCGTTGATCTATTGACTAAGTCAGCGCATTTTCTTCCAGTCAGACGACGTATTCGATGAATCAAGTATGCCAAGGACTACTTTGGCAGAGATTGTCAGACTTCATGGTGTCCCTGTGTCGATCGTGTCTGATCGTGACCCTAGATTTACTTCAGAGTTTTGGAAGAGTTTGCACAGAGCTATGGGTTCGCGGTTACATTCAGTACAGCCTATCATCCTCAGAGTGATGGTCAGTCAGAGAGAGTCATTCAGTCCTTGCGGATATGCTCAGAGCGTGTATATAGACTTTCCAGGTAGCTGGGATTCTTTGTGCCTTTGGTTGAGTTCACTTATAATAATAGCTACCAGGCGACGATGGCATGGCACCGTATGAGGCACTTTATGGCAGGAAGGTGCAGATCTCCCTGTGATTGGGACGAGGTTGGTGAGAGGAAGTGGGGACCAGAGTTGGTCCAGCAGACTGCTGATTTGTTGCTGTTATCAGAGAAAGGATGAAGACTGCCCAGTCCAGACAGAAGAGCTATGCAGAGTGTTCGTCGTAGACCTTTGCAGTTCGAGGTTGGGACCATTATTCTGAAGATAGCACCTCTCAAGGGTGTGATGAGATTTGGTAAGAAGGGCAGAGTTGAGTCCTAGATTTATTGGTCCATTCGAGATTTGGACAAGTTGGTGACAGAGCCTACAGATTAGCCCTACTCCAGATCTTGACAGATTCATAATGTGTTTCACTGTTTCGATGCTCAGGAAGTATGTTGCAGATCCTTCCCATGTTCTTCGCCATGAGCCATGGGACTTGACGCCGATTTGACGTATCAAGAGATTCCGATTCAGATTTTGGATCGCACAGTTAGAGTTCTGAGGAACAAAGAGATGGCATTGTCAAAGTTCTTGGAGGAACCATTTGATAGAGGAGGCTACGTGGAACCAGAGGATGAGAGGAGAGAGAAG
The DNA here is from genome assembly GCF_022965805.1 of Primulina eburnea. Taxonomy (NCBI): domain Eukaryota; kingdom Viridiplantae; phylum Streptophyta; class Magnoliopsida; order Lamiales; family Gesneriaceae; genus Primulina; species Primulina eburnea. The sequence goes on from NW_027330822.1 coordinate 112,133, forward strand.
TACCTGAGTTGGTTCGTGCCGTGACGTCAATTTCGCGGACGAAATTCCCTTAAGGGGGGGAGATTGTAATAGCCGAGCCCGGTGTACGGTACGATTTAAGTTTCGTTTGTTTTTGGGATATTTGATTAGATGTTCAGAGTTGTATTTTTGGGCTATAGTAGTTGTTAGTTTTATTGTCTTGAGGTATTAGATGATGTTGGTTTCGTTTCTATTCTCAGCGTTGCGTTGATTTTTTTGTTGCATGGGAATAGTGTTGTGCCGTGAGCACACACGCACCCGCGGCGGTGTGGTGGAGCCGCCCCGCGGTGAGACCGACACGCAGCTGTTTTGCAGTGCCGCACCCGCGCGTGTTCGTGTTCCAGAATTTTGAGATTGCCGAACATAGCTAGCACCCCGGTCCTTGTGTTGGCGCACCCGCGGTGAAGGTAGGTCGAGTTTTTAAGCTACTTTTGGAGTGGTTGGCCATGCTTTTTCCTTTCTTCTCTCTCATTCTCGACATTTCTCTCTCTCCATTTTTAGGGTTTTGGTCATTTCTTTCACTTCCTATCTTCGATTCAAGCGTTTGTTTTGGAATTTCGACTTGAGTTCGACGTTCTCCTTGGTGCTAGGAAGCTTGGGTAGTTTTTGGTGCGATTCTGTTAAGGTTGTAAATTAAGAGTTGTTTAGATTGGTTGTTTAAGTGGATTTATGGATTATTTAGCTTGTAATCTTGGATATTTAGTTGATATTGGTGTTATTTGTGGATTATTTGTTGTAGGTGGTGATCAAGAGCTAAGTTGAGGTGTTTGTTGTGGTTTGTAAGTGGAAATTCATTCCTTTTGCTCACATGATTTTATATGTATGTGTTTTCAAAGAGTTTATTGTGTTATTCCCTTTCATTTGATCCATAGTATGTATTGTTTATATGTATTGGAGGCATTGATGTCCATTTTGATTAAAGGGAATACAAAGAGATATATAGAGTTCAAGTGATTGTTAAAACCAGAGAGAGTTTTAAATGTTTTCGGATTGATAAATACATAGTCAGAGATTGCATGCATATAGATGAACATCGCCCAGAGGCTTATATCCCTCAGAGTTATCGGTATTTATATCGATTTGGGATACGAGCAACCCCAGAGCAGAGATACTATTGATATCAATCCCCAGAGCAAAAGAGAAATACCATCATATTTATATGCTATTGCTATTTATGCATATTCAGCGTTTAAATTCAGAGTGATGGATTTATGATTTCAAATAGAGTTTTTCAGAGTTTGTTCATTGTTTATAACAGTTTCACTGCTGAGATTTATTCTCATTTCAGTTATTGTCATGTTGATGAGATCAGAGTGGTGCCTCAGGGACTGTTGACTGTTGTGGGGGTCATTATGCCATACACGTTGTAAGGAGGATTATGCTTCAAACATTAGGATGTTTCTTAGAGAAGTTAGGTTGCATGTCATTTAAGGACTATTGATTTCTTGCGATGTTAATTTCTTTAGTTCTGTTTGTAATTTTGGCTAAACTTGGCAAAAAAATGTTGTTTTCTACTACTTGTCATGCTCAAACGGATGGACAAACTGTAGTTGTCAATAGAACTTTGGGAACACTTTTGCGTGTTATTCTTAAAAAGAACTTGGATTGACATTTCTATGGACTTTATTTTGGGGTTGCCTAGGACTAAGAAGGGGAGGGATTCTATTTTTGTTGTTGTGGATAGATTCTCTAAGATGGCACATTTTATAGCTTGTCATAAAACCGATGATGCTTCAAACATTGCGGATTTGTTCTTTAGAGAAGTCGTTAGGTTGCATGGCATGCCTAGGACTATTGTTTCTGGTCGCGATGTTAAATTCTTGAGTTACTTTTGGAAGACTTTATGGGCTAAACTTGGCACAAAATTGTTGTTTTCTACTACTTGTCATGCTCAAACGGATGGACAAACTGTAGTTGTCAATAGAACTTTGGGAACACTTTTGCGTGTTATTCTTAAAAAGAACTTGGATTGACATTTCTATGGACTTTATTTTGGGGTTGCCTAGGACTAAGAAGGGGAGGGATTCTATTTTTGTTGTTGTGGATAGATTCTCTAAGATGGCACATTTTATAGCTTGTCATAAAACCGATGATGCTTCAAACATTGCGGATTTGTTCTTTAGAGAAGTCGTTAGGTTGCATGGCATGCCTAGGACTATTGTTTCTGGTCGCGATGTTAAATTCTTGAGTTACTTTTGGAAGACTTTATGGGCTAAACTTGGCACAAAATTGTTGTTTTCTACTACTTGTCATGCTCAAACGGATGGACAAACTGTAGTTGTCAATAGAACTTTGGGAACACTTTTGCGTGTTATTCTTAAAAAGAACTTGGATTGACATTTCTATGGACTTTATTTTGGGGTTGCCTAGGACTAAGAAGGGGAGGGATTCTATTTTTGTTGTTGTGGATAGATTCTCTAAGATGGCACATTTTATAGCTTGTCATAAAACCGATGATGCTTCAAACATTGCGGATTTGTTCTTTAGAGAAGTCGTTAGGTTGCATGGCATGCCTAGGACTATTGTTTCTGGTCGCGATGTTAAATTCATGAGTTACTTTTGGAAGACTTTATGGGCTAAACTTGGCACAAAATTGTTGTTTTCTACTACTTGTCATGCTCAAACGGATGGACAAACTGTAGTTGTCAATAGAACTTTGGGAACACTTTTGCGTGCTATTCTTAAAAAGAACTTGGATTGACATTTCTATGGACTTTATTTTGGGGTTGCCTAGGACTAAGAAGGGGAGGGATTCTATTTTTGTTGTTGTGGATAGATTCTCTAAGATGGCACATTTTATAGCTTGTCATAAAACCGATGATGCTTCAAACATTGCGGATTTGTTCTTTAGAGAAGTCGCTAGGTTGCATGGCATGCCTAGGACTATTGTTTCTGGTCGCGATGTTAAATTCTTGAGTTACTTTTGGAATACTTTATGGGCTAAACTTGGCACAAAATTGTTGTTTTCTACTACTTGTCATGCTCAAACGGATGGACAAACTGTAGTTGTCAATAGAACTTTGGGAACACTTTTGCGTGCTTATTCTTAAAAAGAACTTGGATTGACATTTCTATGGACTTTATTTTGGGGTTGCCTAGGACTAAGAAGGGGAGGGATTCTATTTTTGTTGTTGTGGATAGATTCTCTAAGATGGCACATTTTATAGCTTGTCATAAAACCGATGATGCTTCAAACATTGCGGATTTGTTCTTTAGAGAAGTCGTTAGGTTGCATGGCATGCCTAGGACTATTGTTTCTGGTCGCGATGTTAAATTCTTGAGTTACTTTTGGAAGACTTTATGGGCTAAACTTGGCACAAAATTGTTGTTTTCTACTACTTGTCATGCTCAAACGGATGGACAAACTGTAGTTGTCAATAGAACTTTGGGAACACTTTTGCGTGTTATTCTTAAAAAGAACTTGGATTGACATTTCTATGGACTTTATTTTGGGGTTGCCTAGGACTAAGAAGGGGAGGGATTCTATTTTTGTTGTTGTGGATAGATTCTCTAAGATGGCACATTTTATAGCTTGTCATAAAACCGATGATGCTTCAAACATTGCGGATTTGTTCTTTAGAGAAGTCGTTAGGTTGCATGGCATGCCTAGGACTATTGTTTCTGGTCGCGATGTTAAATTCTTGAGTTACTTTTGGAAGACTTTATGGGCTAAACTTGGCACAAAATTGTTGTTTTCTACTACTTGTCATGCTCAAACGGATGGACAAACTGTAGTTGTCAATAGAACTTTGGGAACACTTTTGCGTGTTATTCTTAAAAAGAACTTGGATTGACATTTCTATGGACTTTATTTTGGGGTTGCCTAGGACTAAGAAGGGGAGGGATTCTATTTTTGTTGTTGTGGATAGATTCTCTAAGATGGCACATTTTATAGCTTGTCATAAAACCGATGATGCTTCAAACATTGCGGATTTGTTCTTTAGAGAAGTCGTTAGGTTGCATGGCATGCCTAGGACTATTGATTCTGGTCGCGATGTTAAATTCTTGAGTTACTTTTGGAATACTTTATGGGCTAAACTTGGCACAAAATTGTTGTTTTCTACTACTTGTCATGCTCAAACGGATGGACAAACTGAAGTTGTCAATAGAACTTTGGGAACACTTTTGCGTGCTATTCTTAAAAAGAACTTGGATTGACATTTCTATGGACTTTATTTTGGGGTTGCCTAGGACTAAGAAGGGGAGGGATTCTATTTTTGTTGTTGTGGATAGATTCTCTAAGATGGCACATTTTATAGCTTGTCATAAAACCGATGATGCTTCAAACATTGCGGATTTGTTCTTTAGAGAAGTCGTTAGGTTGCATGGCATGCCTAGGACTATTGATTCTGGTCGCGATGTTAAATTCTTGAGTTACTTTTGGAATACTTTATGGGCTAAACTTGGCACAAAATTGTTGTTTTCTACTACTTGTCATGCTCAAACGGATGGACAAACTGTAGTTGTCAATAGAACTTTGGGAACACTTTTGCGTGTTATTCTTAAAAAGAACTTGGATTGACATTTCTATGGACTTTATTTTGGGGTTGCCTAGGACTAAGAAGGGGAGGGATTCTATTTTTGTTGTTGTGGATAGATTCTCTAAGATGGCACATTTTATAGCTTGTCATAAAACCGATGATGCTTCAAACATTGCGGATTTGTTCTTTAGAGAAGTCGTTAGGTTGCATGGCATGCCTAGGACTATTGTTTCTGGTCGCGATGTTAAATTCTTGAGTTACTTTTGAAGACTTTATGGGCTAAACTTGGCACAAAATTGTTGTTTTCTACTACTTGTCATGCTCAAACGGATGGACAAACTGTAGTTGTCAATAGAACTTTGGGAACACTTTTGCGTGTTATTCTTAAAAAGAACTTGGATTGACATTTCTATGGACTTTATTTTGGGGTTGCCTAGGACTAAGAAGGGGAGGGATTCTATTTTTGTTGTTGTGGATAGATTCTCTAAGATGGCACATTTTATAGCTTGTCATAAAACCGATGATGCTTCAAACATTGCGGATTTGTTCTTTAGAGAAGTCGTTAGGTTGCATGGCATGCCTAGGACTATTGTTTCTGGTCGCGATGTTAAATTCTTGAGTTACTTTTGGAAGACTTTATGGGCTAAACTTGGCACAAAATTGTTGTTTTCTACTACTTGTCATGCTCAAACGGATGGACAAACTGTAGTTGTCAATAGAACTTTGGGAACACTTTTGCGTGCTATTCTTAAAAAGAACTTGGATTGACATTTCTATGGACTTTATTTTGGGGTTGCCTAGGACTAAGAAGGGGAGGGATTCTATTTTTGTTGTTGTGGATAGATTCTCTAAGATGGCACATTTTATAGCTTGTCATAAAACCGATGATGCTTCAAACATTGCGGATTTGTTCTTTAGAGAAGTCGTTAGGTTGCATGGCATGCCTAGGACTATTGTTTCTGGTCGCGATGTTAAATTCTTGAGTTACTTTTGGAAGACTTTATGGGCTAAACTTGGCACAAAATTGTTGTTTTCTACTACTTGTCATGCTCAAACGGATGGACAAACTGTAGTTGTCAATAGAACTTTGGGAACACTTTTGCGTGCTATTCTTAAAAAGAACTTGGATTGACATTTCTATGGACTTTATTTTGGGGTTGCCTAGGACTAAGAAGGGGAGGGATTCTATTTTTGTTGTTGTGGATAGATTCTCTAAGATGGCACATTTTATAGCTTGTCATAAAACCGATGATGCTTCAAACATTGCGGATTTGTTCTTTAGAGAAGTCGTTAGGTTGCATGGCATGCCTAGGACTATTGTTTCTGGTCGCGATGTTAAATTCTTGAGTTACTTTTGGAATACTTTATGGGCTAAACTTGGCACAAAATTGTTGTTTTCTACTACTTGTCATGCTCAAACGGATGGACAAACTGAAGTTGTCAATAGAACTTTGGGAACACTTTTGCGTGCTATTCTTAAAAAGAACTTGGATTGACATTTCTATGGACTTTATTTTGGGGTTGCCTAGGACTAAGAAGGGGAGGGATTCTATTTTTGTTGTTGTGGATAGATTCTCTAAGATGGCACATTTTATAGCTTGTCATAAAACCGATGATGCTTCAAACATTGCGGATTTGTTCTTTAGAGAAGTCGCTAGGTTGCATGGCATGCCTAGGACTATTGATTTCTGGTCGCGATGTTAAATTCTTGAGTTACTTTTGGAATACTTTATGGGCTAAACTTGGCACAAAATTGTTGTTTTCTACTACTTGTCATGCTCAAACGGATGGACAAACTGTAGTTGTCAATAGAACTTTGGGAACACTTTTGCGTGTTATTCTTAAAAAGAACTTGGATTGACATTTCTATGGACTTTATTTTGGGGTTGCCTAGGACTAAGAAGGGGAGGGATTCTATTTTTGTTGTTGTGGATAGATTCTCTAAGATGGCACATTTTATAGCTTGTCATAAAACCGATGATGCTTCAAACATTGCGGATTTGTTCTTTAGAGAAGTCGCTAGGTTGCATGGCATGCCTAGGACTATTGTTTCTGGTCGCGATGTTAAATTCTTGAGTTACTTTTGGAATACTTTATGGGCTAAACTTGGCACAAAATTGTTGTTTTCTACTACTTGTCATGCTCAAACGGATGGACAAACTGTAGTTGTCAATAGAACTTTGGGAACACTTTTGCGTGTTATTCTTAAAAAGAACTTGGATTGACATTTCTATGGACTTTATTTTGGGGTTGCCTAGGACTAAGAAGGGGAGGGATTCTATTTTTGTTGTTGTGGATAGATTCTCTAAGATGGCACATTTTATAGCTTGTCATAAAACCGATGATGCTTCAAACATTGCGGATTTGTTCTTTAGAGAAGTCGTTAGGTTGCATGGCATGCCTAGGACTATTGATTCTGGTCGCGATGTTAAATTCTTGAGTTACTTTTGGAATACTTTATGGGCTAAACTTGGCACAAAATTGTTGTTTTCTACTACTTGTCATGCTCAAACGGATGGACAAACTGTAGTTGTCAATAGAACTTTGGGAACACTTTTGCGTGTTATTCTTAAAAAGAACTTGGATTGACATTTCTATGGACTTTATTTTGGGGTTGCCTAGGACTAAGAAGGGGAGGGATTCTATTTTTGTTGTTGTGGATAGATTCTCTAAGATGGCACATTTTATAGCTTGTCATAAAACCGATGATGCTTCAAACATTGCGGATTTGTTCTTTAGAGAAGTCGCTAGGTTGCATGGCATGCCTAGGACTATTGATTCTGGTCGCGATGTTAAATTCTTGAGTTACTTTTGGAATACTTTATGGGCTAAACTTGGCACAAAATTGTTGTTTTCTACTACTTGTCATGCTCAAACGGATGGACAAACTGTAGTTGTCAATAGAACTTTGGGAACACTTTTGCGTGTTATTCTTAAAAAGAACTTGGATTGACATTTCTATGGACTTTATTTTGGGGTTGCCTAGGACTAAGAAGGGGAGGGATTCTATTTTTGTTGTTGTGGATAGATTCTCTAAGATGGCACATTTTATAGCTTGTCATAAAACCGATGATGCTTCAAACATTGCGGATTTGTTCTTTAGAGAAGTCGTTAGGTTGCATGGCATGCCTAGGACTATTGTTTCTGGTCGCGATGTTAAATTCTTGAGTTACTTTTGGAAGACTTTATGGGCTAAACTTGGCACAAAATTGTTGTTTTCTACTACTTGTCATGCTCAAACGGATGGACAAACTGTAGTTGTCAATAGAACTTTGGGAACACTTTGCGTGCTATTCTTAAAAAGAACTTGGATTGACATTTCTATGGACTTTATTTTGGGGTTGCCTAGGACTAAGAAGGGGAGGGATTCTATTTTTGTTGTTGTGGATAGATTCTCTAAGATGGCACATTTTATAGCTTGTCATAAAACCGATGATGCTTCAAACATTGCGGATTTGTTCTTTAGAGAAGTCGTTAGGTTGCATGGCATGCCTAGGACTATTGTTTCTGGTCGCGATGTTAAATTCTTGAGTTACTTTTGGAATACTTTATGGGCTAAACTTGGCACAAAATTGTTGTTTTCTACTACTTGTCATGCTCAAACGGATGGACAAACTGTAGTTGTCAATAGAACTTTGGGAACACTTTTGCGTGCTTATTCTTAAAAAGAACTTGGATTGACATTTCTATGGACTTTATTTTGGGGTTGCCTAGGACTAAGAAGGGGAGGGATTCTATTTTTGTTGTTGTGGATAGATTCTCTAAGATGGCACATTTTATAGCTTGTCATAAAACCGATGATGCTTCAAACATTGCGGATTTGTTCTTTAGAGAAGTCGTTAGGTTGCATGGCATGCCTAGGACTATTGTTTCTGGTCGCGATGTTAAATTCTTGAGTTACTTTTGGAAGACTTTATGGGCTAAACTTGGCACAAAATTGTTGTTTTCTACTACTTGTCATGCTCAAACGGATGGACAAACTGTAGTTGTCAATAGAACTTTGGGAACACTTTTGCGTGCTTATTCTTAAAAAGAACTTGGATTGACATTTCTATGGACTTTATTTTGGGGTTGCCTAGGACTAAGAAGGGGAGGGATTCTATTTTTGTTGTTGTGGATAGATTCTCTAAGATGGCACATTTTATAGCTTGTCATAAAACCGATGATGCTTCAAACATTGCGGATTTGTTCTTTAGAGAAGTCGTTAGGTTGCATGGCATGCCTAGGACTATTGTTTCTGGTCGCGATGTTAAATTCTTGAGTTACTTTTGGAATACTTTATGGGCTAAACTTGGCACAAAATTGTTGTTTTCTACTACTTGTCATGCTCAAACGGATGGACAAACTGTAGTTGTCAATAGAACTTTGGGAACACTTTTGCGTGTTATTCTTAAAAAGAACTTGGATTGACATTTCTATGGACTTTATTTTGGGGTTGCCTAGGACTAAGAAGGGGAGGGATTCTATTTTTGTTGTTGTGGATAGATTCTCTAAGATGGCACATTTTATAGCTTGTCATAAAACCGATGATGCTTCAAACATTGCGGATTTGTTCTTTAGAGAAGTCGCTAGGTTGCATGGCATGCCTAGGACTATTGTTTCTGGTCGCGATGTTAAATTCTTGAGTTACTTTTGGAATACTTTATGGGCTAAACTTGGCACAAAATTGTTGTTTTCTACTACTTGTCATGCTCAAACGGATGGACAAACTGTAGTTGTCAATAGAACTTTGGGAACACTTTTGCGTGTTATTCTTAAAAAGAACTTGGATTGACATTTCTATGGACTTTATTTTGGGGTTGCCTAGGACTAAGAAGGGGAGGGATTCTATTTTTGTTGTTGTGGATAGATTCTCTAAGATGGCACATTTTATAGCTTGTCATAAAACCGATGATGCTTCAAACATTGCGGATTTGTTCTTTAGAGAAGTCGTTAGGTTGCATGGCATGCCTAGGACTATTGTTTCTGGTCGCGATGTTAAATTCTTGAGTTACTTTTGAAGACTTTATGGGCTAAACTTGGCACAAAATTGTTGTTTTCTACTACTTGTCATGCTCAAACGGATGGACAAACTGTAGTTGTCAATAGAACTTTGGGAACACTTTTGCGTGCTATTCTTAAAAAGAACTTGGATTGACATTTCTATGGACTTTATTTTGGGGTTGCCTAGGACTAAGAAGGGGAGGGATTCTATTTTTGTTGTTGTGGATAGATTCTCTAAGATGGCACATTTTATATCTTGTCATAAAACCGATGATGCTTCAAACATTGCGGATTTGTTCTTTAGAGAAGTCGTTAGGTTGCATGGCATGCCTAGGACTATTGTTTCTGGTCGCGATGTTAAATTCTTGAGTTACTTTTGGAATACTTTATGGGCTAAACTTGGCACAAAATTGTTGTTTTCTACTACTTGTCATGCTCAAACGGATGGACAAACTGTAGTTGTCAATAGAACTTTGGGAACACTTTTGCGTGCTATTCTTAAAAAGAACTTGGATTGACATTTCTATGGACTTTATTTTGGGGTTGCCTAGGACTAAGAAGGGGAGGGATTCTATTTTTGTTGTTGTGGATAGATTCTCTAAGATGGCACATTTTATAGCTTGTCATAAAACCGATGATGCTTCAAACATTGCGGATTTGTTCTTTAGAGAAGTCGTTAGGTTGCATGGCATGCCTAGGACTATTGTTTCTGGTCGCGATGTTAAATTCTTGAGTTACTTTTGGAAGACTTTATGGGCTAAACTTGGCACAAAATTGTTGTTTTCTACTACTTGTCATGCTCAAACGGATGGACAAACTGTAGTTGTCAATAGAACTTTGGGAACACTTTTGCGTGTTATTCTTAAAAAGAACTTGGATTGACATTTCTATGGACTTTATTTTGGGGTTGTCCTAGGACTAAGAAGGGGAGGGATTCTATTTTTGTTGTTGTGGATAGATTCTCTAAGATGGCACATTTTATAGCTTGTCATAAAACCGATGATGCTTCAAACATTGCGGATTTGTTCTTTAGAGAAGTCGTTAGGTTGCATGGCATGCCTAGGACTATTGTTTCTGGTCGCGATGTTAAATTCTTGAGTTACTTTTGGAATACTTTATGGGCTAAACTTGGCACAAAATTGTTGTTTTCTACTACTTGTCATGCTCAAACGGATGGACAAACTGAAGTTGTCAATAGAACTTTGGGAACACTTTTGCGTGCTATTCTTAAAAAGAACTTGGATTGACATTTCTATGGACTTTATTTTGGGGTTGCCTAGGACTAAGAAGGGGAGGGATTCTATTTTTGTTGTTGTGGATAGATTCTCTAAGATGGCACATTTTATAGCTTGTCATAAAACCGATGATGCTTCAAACATTGCGGATTTGTTCTTTAGAGAAGTCGTTAGGTTGCATGGCATGCCTAGGACTATTGTTTCTGGTCGCGATGTTAAATTCTTGAGTTACTTTTGGAAGACTTTATGGGCTAAACTTGGCACAAAATTGTTGTTTTCTACTACTTGTCATGCTCAAACGGATGGACAAACTGTAGTTGTCAATAGAACTTTGGGAACACTTTTGCGTGCTTATTCTTAAAAAGAACTTGGATTGACATTTCTATGGACTTTATTTTGGGGTTGCCTAGGACTAAGAAGGGGAGGGATTCTATTTTTGTTGTTGTGGATAGATTCTCTAAGATGGCACATTTTATAGCTTGTCATAAAACCGATGATGCTTCAAACATTGCGGATTTGTTCTTTAGAGAAGTCGTTAGGTTGCATGGCATGCCTAGGACTATTGTTTCTGGTCGCGATGTTAAATTCTTGAGTTACTTTTGGAAGACTTTATGGGCTAAACTTGGCACAAAATTGTTGTTTTCTACTACTTGTCATGCTCAAACGGATGGACAAACTGAAGTTGTCAATAGAACTTTGGGAACACTTTTGCGTGCTATTCTTAAAAAGAACTTGGATTGACATTTCTATGGACTTTATTTTGGGGTTGTCTAGGACTAAGAAGGGGAGGGATTCTATTTTTGTTGTTGTGGATAGATTCTCTAAGATGGCACATTTTATAGCTTGTCATAAAACCGATGATGCTTCAAACATTGCGGATTTGTTCTTTAGAGAAGTCGCTTAGGTTGCATGGCATGCCTAGGACTATTGATTCTGGTCGCGATGTTAAATTCTTGAGTTACTTTTGGAATACTTTATGGGCTAAACTTGGCACAAAATTGTTGTTTTCTACTACTTGTCATGCTCAAACGGATGGACAAACTGTAGTTGTCAATAGAACTTTGGGAACACTTTTGCGTGTTATTCTTAAAAAGAACTTGGATTGACATTTCTATGGACTTTATTTTGGGGTTGCCTAGGACTAAGAAGGGGAGGGATTCTATTTTTGTTGTTGTGGATAGATTCTCTAAGATGGCACATTTTATAGCTTGTCATAAAACCGATGATGCTTCAAACATTGCGGATTTGTTCTTTAGAGAAGTCGTTAGGTTGCATGGCATGCCTAGAACTATTGTTTCTGGTCGCGATGTTAAATTCTTGAGTTACTTTTGAAGACTTTATGGGCTAAACTTGGCACAAAATTGTTGTTTTCTACTACTTGTCATGCTCAAACGGATGGACAAACTGTAGTTGTCAATAGAACTTTGGGAACACTTTTGCGTGCTTATTCTTAAAAAGAACTTGGATTGACATTTCTATGGACTTTATTTTGGGGTTGCCTAGGACTAAGAAGGGGAGGGATTCTATTTTTGTTGTTGTGGATAGATTCTCTAAGATGGCACATTTTATAGCTTGTCATAAAACCGATGATGCTTCAAACATTGCGGATTTGTTCTTTAGAGAAGTCGTTAGGTTGCATGGCATGCCTAGGACTATTGTTTCTGGTCGCGATGTTAAATTCTTGAGTTACTTTTGGAAGACTTTATGGGCTAAACTTGGCACAAAATTGTTGTTTTCTACTACTTGTCATGCTCAAACGGATGGACAAACTGAAGTTGTCAATAGAACTTTGGGAACACTTTTGCGTGCTTATTCTTAAAAAGAACTTGGATTGACATTTCTATGGACTTTATTTTGGGGTTGTCCTAGGACTAAGAAGGGGAGGGATTCTATTTTTGTTGTTGTGGATAGATTCTCTAAGATGGCACATTTTATAGCTTGTCATAAAACCGATGATGCTTCAAACATTGCGGATTTGTTCTTTAGAGAAGTCGTTAGGTTGCATGGCATGCCTAGGACTATTGTTTCTGGTCGCGATGTTAAATTCTTGAGTTACTTTTGGAAGACTTTATGGGCTAAACTTGGCACAAAATTGTTGTTTTCTACTACTTGTCATGCTCAAACGGATGGACAAACTGTAGTTGTCAATAGAACTTTGGGAACACTTTGCGTGCTATTCTTAAAAAGAACTTGATTGACATTTCTATGGACTTTATTTTGGGGTTGCCTAGGACTAAGAAGGGGAGGGATTCTATTTTTGTTGTTGTGGATAGATTCTCTAAGATGGCACATTTTATAGCTTGTCATAAAACCGATGATGCTTCAAACATTGCGGATTTGTTCTTTAGAGAAGTCGTTAGGTTGCATGGCATGCCTAGGACTATTGTTTCTGGTCGCGATGTTAAATTCTTGAGTTACTTTTGGAAGACTTTATGGGCTAAACTTGGCACAAAATTGTTGTTTTCTACTACTTGTCATGCTCAAACGGATGGACAAACTGTAGTTGTCAATAGAACTTTGGGAACACTTTTGCGTGCTATTCTTAAAAAGAACTTGGATTGACATTTCTATGGACTTTATTTTGGGGTTGCCTAGGACTAAGAAGGGGAGGGATTCTATTTTTGTTGTTGTGGATAGATTCTCTAAGATGGCACATTTTATAGCTTGTCATAAAACCGATGATGCTTCAAACATTGCGGATTTGTTCTTTAGAGAAGTCGTTAGGTTGCATGGCATGCCTAGGACTATTGTTTCTGGTCGCGATGTTAAATTCTTGAGTTACTTTTGGAAGACTTTATGGGCTAAACTTGGCACAAAATTGTTGTTTTCTACTACTTGTCATGCTCAAACGGATGGACAAACTGTAGTTGTCAATAGAACTTTGGGAACACTTTTGCGTGCTTATTCTTAAAAAGAACTTGGATTGACATTTCTATGGACTTTATTTTGGGGTTGCCTAGGACTAAGAAGGGGAGGGATTCTATTTTTGTTGTTGTGGATAGATTCTCTAAGATGGCACATTTTATATCTTGTCATAAAACCGATGATGCTTCAAACATTGCGGATTTGTTCTTTAGAGAAGTCGTTAGGTTGCATGGCATGCCTAGGACTATTGTTTCTGGTCGCGATGTTAAATTCTTGAGTTACTTTTGGAATACTTTATGGGCTAAACTTGGCACAAAATTGTTGTTTTCTACTACTTGTCATGCTCAAACGGATGGACAAACTGAAGTTGTCAATAGAACTTTGGGAACACTTTTGCGTGCTATTCTTAAAAAGAACTTGGATTGACATTTCTATGGACTTTATTTTGGGGTTGCCTAGGACTAAGAAGGGGAGGGATTCTATTTTTGTTGTTGTGGATAGATTCTCTAAGATGGCACATTTTATAGCTTGTCATAAAACCGATGATGCTTCAAACATTGCGGATTTGTTCTTTAGAGAAGTCGTTAGGTTGCATGGCATGCCTAGGACTATTGATTTCTGGTCGCGATGTTAAATTCTTGAGTTACTTTTGGAATACTTTATGGGCTAAACTTGGCACAAAATTGTTGTTTTCTACTACTTGTCATGCTCAAACGGATGGACAAACTGTAGTTGTCAATAGAACTTTGGGAACACTTTTGCGTGTTATTCTTAAAAAGAACTTGGATTGACATTTCTATGGACTTTATTTTGGGGTTGCCTAGGACTAAGAAGGGGAGGGATTCTATTTTTGTTGTTGTGGATAGATTCTCTAAGATGGCACATTTTATAGCTTGTCATAAAACCGATGATGCTTCAAACATTGCGGATTTGTTCTTTAGAGAAGTCGCTTAGGTTGCATGGCATGCCTAGGACTATTGATTCTGGTCGCGATGTTAAATTCTTGAGTTACTTTTGGAATACTTTATGGGCTAAACTTGGCACAAAATTGTTGTTTTCTACTACTTGTCATGCTCAAACGGATGGACAAACTGTAGTTGTCAATAGAACTTTGGGAACACTTTTGCGTGTTATTCTTAAAAAGAACTTGGATTGACATTTCTATGGACTTTATTTTGGGGTTGTCTAGGACTAAGAAGGGGAGGGATTCTATTTTTGTTGTTGTGGATAGATTCTCTAAGATGGCACATTTTATAGCTTGTCATAAAACCGATGATGCTTCAAACATTGCGGATTTGTTCTTTAGAGAAGTCGTTAGGTTGCATGGCATGCCTAGAACTTTTGTTTCTGGTCGCGATGTTAAATTCTTGAGTTACTTTTGAAAGACTTTATGGGCTAAACTTGGCACAAAATTGTTGTTTTCTACTACTTGTCATGCTCAAACGGATGGACAAACTGTAGTTGTCAATAGGACTTTGGGAACACTTTGCGTGCTAGTTCTTAAAAAGAACCTTGATTGACATTTCTATGGACTTTATTTTGGGGTTGCCTAGGACTAAGAAGGGGAGGGATTCTATTTTTGTTGTTGTGGATAGATTCTCTAAGATGGCACATTTTATAGCTTGTCATAAAACCGATGATGCTTCAAACATTGCGGATTTGTTCTTTAGAGAAGTCGTTAGGTTGCATGGCATGCCTAGGACTATTGTTTCTGGTCGCGATGTTAAATTCTTGAGTTACTTTTGGAAGACTTTATGGGCTAAACTTGGCACAAAATTGTTGTTTTCTACTACTTGTCATGCTCAAACGGATGGACAAACTGAAGTTGTCAATAGAACTTTGGGAACACTTTTGCGTGCTATTCTTAAAAAGAACTTGGATTGACATTTCTATGGACTTTATTTTGGGGTTGCCTAGGACTAAGAAGGGGAGGGATTCTATTTTTGTTGTTGTGGATAGATTCTCTAAGATGGCACATTTTATAGCTTGTCATAAAACCGATGATGCTTCAAACATTGCGGATTTGTTCTTTAGAGAAGTCGTTAGGTTGCATGGCATGCCTAGGACTATTGTTTCTGGTCGCGATGTTAAATTCTTGAGTTACTTTTGGAAGACTTTATGGGCTAAACTTGGCACAAAATTGTTGTTTTCTACTACTTGTCATGCTCAAACGGATGGACAAACTGTAGTTGTCAATAGAACTTTGGGAACACTTTTGCGTGTTATTCTTAAAAAGAACTTGGATTGACATTTCTATGGACTTTATTTTGGGGTTGCCTAGGACTAAGAAGGGGAGGGATTCTATTTTTGTTGTTGTGGATAGATTCTCTAAGATGGCACATTTTATAGCTTGTCATAAAACCGATGATGCTTCAAACATTGCGGATTTGTTCTTTAGAGAAGTCGCTTAGGTTGCATGGCATGCCTAGGACTATTGATTCTGGTCGCGATGTTAAATTCTTGAGTTACTTTTGGAATACTTTATGGGCTAAACTTGGCACAAAATTGTTGTTTTCTACTACTTGTCATGCTCAAACGGATGGACAAACTGTAGTTGTCAATAGAACTTTGGGAACACTTTTGCGTGTTATTCTTAAAAGAACTTGGATTGACATTTCTATGGACTTTATTTTGGGGTTGCCTAGGACTAAGAAGGGGAGGGATTCTATTTTTGTTGTTGTGGATAGATTCTCTAAGATGGCACATTTTATATCTTGTCATAAAACCGATGATGCTTCAAACATGGCGGATTTGTTCTTTAGAGAAGTCGCTAGGTTGCATGGCATGCCTAGGACTATTGATTCTGGTTGCGATGTCAATTCTTGAGTTACTTTTGGAATACTTTATGGGCTAAACTTGGCACAAAATTGTTGTTTTCTACTACTTGTCATGCTCAAACGGATGGACAAACTGTAGTTGTCAATAGAACTTTGGGAACACTTTTGCGTGTTATTCTTAAAAAGAACTTGGATTGACATTTCTATGGACTTTATTTTGGGGTTGTCTAGGACTAAGAAGGGGAGGGATTCTATTTTGTTGTTGTGGATAGATTCTCTAAGATGGCACATTTTATAGCTTGTCATAAAACCGATGATGCTTCAAACATTGCGGATTTGTTCTTTAGAGAAGTCGTTAGGTTGCATGGCATGCCTAGAACTTTGTTTCTGGTCGCGATGTTAAATTCTTGAGTTACTTTTGAAAGACTTTTCTGGGCTAAACTTGGCACAAAATTGTTGTTTTCTACTACTTGTCATGCTCAAACGGATGGACAAACTGTAGTTGTCAATAGAACTTTGGGAACACATTTGCGTGCTAGTTCTTAAAAAGAACCTTGATTGACATTTCTATGGACTTTATTTTGGGGTTGCCTAGGACTAAGAAGGGGAGGGATTCTATTTTTGTTGTTGTGGATAGATTCTCTAAGATGGCACATTTTATATCTTGTCATAAAACCGATGATGCTTCAAACATTGCGGATTTGTTCTTTAGAGAAGTCGCTAGGTTGCATGGCATGCCTAGGACTATTGTTTCTGGTCGCGATGTTAAATTCTTGAGTTACTTTTGGAATACTTTATGGGCTAAACTTGGCACAAAATTGTTGTTTTCTACTACTTGTCATGATCAAACGGATGGACAAACTGTAGTTGTCAATAAAACTTTGGGAACACTTTTGCGTGTTATTCTTAAAAAGAACTTGGATTGACATTTCTATGGACTTTATTTTGTGGTTGCCTAGGACTAAGAAGGGGAGGGATTCTATTTTTGTTGTTGTGGATAGATTCTCTAAGATGGCACATTTTATAGCTTGTCATAAAACCGATGATGCTTCAAACATTGCGGATTTGTTCTTTAGAGAAGTCGTTAGGTTGCATGGCATGCCTAGGACTATTGTTTCTGGTCGCGATGTTAAATTCATGAGTTACTTTTGGAAGACTTTATGGGCCAAACTTGACAAAAAATGGTTGTTTTCTACTACTTGTCATGCTCAAACGGATGGACAAACTGTAGTTTTCAATAGAACTTTGGGAACACTTTTGCGTGTTATTCTTAAAAAGAACTTGGATTGTCATTTCTATGGACTTTATTTTGGGGTTGTCCTGGACTTAGAAGGGGAGGGATTCTATTTTTGTGGTTGTGGATAGATTCTCTAAGATGGCACATTTTATAGCTTGTCATAAAACCGATTATGCTTCAAACATTGCGGGTTTGTTCTTTAGAGAAGTCGCTAGGTTGCATGGCATGCCTAGGACTATTGATTCTGGTCGCGATGTTAAACTCTTGAGTTACTTTTGGAATACTTTATGGGCTAAACTTGGCACAAAATTGTTGTTTTCTACTACTTGTCATGCTCAAACGGATGAACAAACTGAAGTTGTCAATAGAACTTTGGGAACACTTTTGCATGCTTTTCTTAAAAAGAACTTGGATTGACATTTCTATGGACTTTATTTTGGGGTTGTCTAGGACTAAGAAGGGGAGGGATTCTATTTTTGTTGTTGTGGATAGATTCTCTAAGATGGCACATTTTATATCTTGTCATAAAACCGATGATGCTTCAAACATTGCGGATTTGTTCTTTAGAGAAGTCGTTAGGTTGCATGGCATGCCTAGGACTATTGTTTCTGGTCGCGATGTTAAATTCTTGAGTTACTTTTGAAGACTTTATGGGCTAAACTTGGCACAAAATTGTTGTTTTCTACTACTTGTCATGCTCAAACGGATGGACAAACTGTAGTTGTCAATAGAACTTTGGGAACACATTTGCGTGCTATTCTTAAAAAGAACTTGATTGACATTTCTATGGACTTTATTTTGGGGTTGCCTAGGACTAAGAAGGGGAGGGATTCTATTTTTGTTGTTGTGGATAGATTCTCTAAGATGGCACATTTTATAGCTTGTCATAAAACCGATGATGCTTCAAACATTGCGGATTTGTTCTTTAGAGAAGTCGTTAGGTTGCATGGCATGCCTAGGACAATTGTTTCTGGTCGCGATGTTAAATTCTTGAGTTACTTTTGGAATACTTTATGGGCTAAACTTGGCACAAAATTGTTGTTTTCTACTACTTGTCATGCTCAAACGGATGGACAAACTGAAGTTGTCAATAGAACTTTGGGAACACTTTTGCGTGCTATTCTTAAAAAGAACTTGGATTGACATTTCTATGGACTTTATTTTGGGGTTGCCTAGGACTAAGAAGGGGAGGGATTCTATTTTTGTTGTTGTGGATAGATTCTCTAAGATGGCACATTTTATAGCTTGTCATAAAACCGATGATGCTTCAAACATTGCGGATTTGTTCTTTAGAGAAGTCGTTAGGTTGCATGGCATGCCTAGGACTATTGATTCTGGTCGCGATGTTAAATTCTTGAGTTACTTTTGGAATACTTTATGGGCTAAACTTGGCACAAAATTGTTGTTTTCTACTACTTGTCATGCTCAAACGGATGGACAAACTGTAGTTGTCAATAGAACTTTGGGAACACTTTTGCGTGTTATTCTTAAAAAGAACTTGGATTGACATTTCTATGGACTTTATTTTGGGGTTGCCTAGGACTAAGAAGGGGAGGGATTCTATTTTTGTTGTTGTGGATAGATTCTCTAAGATGGCACATTTTATAGCTTGTCATAAAACCGATGATGCTTCAAACATTGCGGATTTGTTCTTTAGAGAAGTCGTTAGGTTGCATGGCATGCCTAGAACTATTGTTTCTGGTCGCGATGTTAAATTCTTGAGTTACTTTTGAAAGACTTTCTGGGCTAAACTTGGCACAAAATTGTTGTTTTCTACTACTTGTCATGCTCAAACGGATGGACAAACTGTAGTTGTCAATAGAACTTTGGGAACACTTTTGCGTGTTATTCTTAAAAAGAACTTGGATTGACATTTCTATGGACTTTATTTTGGGGTTGCCTAGGACTAAGAAGGGGAGGGATTCTATTTTTGTTGTTGTGGATAGATTCTCTAAGATGGCACATTTTATATCTTGTCATAAAACCGATGATGCTTCAAACATTGCGGATTTGTTCTTTAGAGAAGTCGCTAGGTTGCATGGCATGCCTAGGACTATTGATTCTGGTCGCGATGTTAAATTCTTGAGTTACTTTTGGAATACTTTATGGGCTAAACTTGGCACAAAATTGTTGTTTTCTACTACTTGTCATGCTCAAACGGATGGACAAACTGTAGTTGTCAATAGAACTTTGGGAACACTTTTGCGTGTTATTCTTAAAAAGAACTTGGATTGACATTTCTATGGACTTTATTTTGGGGTTGTCTAGGACTAAGAAGGGGAGGGATTCTATTTTTGTTGTTGTGGATAGATTCTCTAAGATGGCACATTTTATAGCTTGTCATAAAACCGATGATGCTTCAAACATTGCGGATTTGTTCTTTAGAGAAGTCGTTAGGTTGCATGGCATGCCTAGAACTATTGTTTCTGGTCGCGATGTTAAATTCTTGAGTTACTTTTGAAAGACTTTCTGGGCTAAACTTGGCACAAAATTGTTGTTTTCTACTACTTGTCATGCTCAAACGGATGGACAAACTGTAGTTGTCAATAGAACTTTGGGAACACTTTTGCGTGCTTATTCTTAAAAAGAACTTGGATTGACATTTCTATGGACTTTATTTTGGGGTTGCCTAGGACTAAGAAGGGGAGGGATTCTATTTTTGTTGTTGTGGATAGATTCTCTAAGATGGCACATTTTATAGCTTGTCATAAAACCGATGATGCTTCAAACATTGCGGATTTGTTCTTTAGAGAAGTCGTTAGGTTGCATGGCATGCCTAGGACTATTGTTTCTGGTCGCGATGTTAAATTCTTGAGTTACTTTTGGAATACTTTATGGGCTAAACTTGGCACAAAATTGTTGTTTTCTACTACTTGTCATGCTCAAACGGATGGACAAACTGAAGTTGTCAATAGAACTTTTGGAACACTTTTGCGTGCTATTCTTAAAAAGAACTTGGATTGACATTTCTATGGACTTTCTTTTGGGGCTGTCTAGGACTAAGAAGGGGAGGGATTCTATTTTTGTTGTTGTGGATAGATTCTCTAAGATGGCACATTTTATATCTTGTCATAAAACCGATGATGCTTCAAACATTGCGGATTTGTTCTTTAGAGAAGTCGTTAGGTTGCATGGCATGCCTAGAACTTTTGTTTCTGGTGTTAGAGTAGGTGCCCGTCGAGCCAAGTGTTGGCCGAGTGTTCACAATGAAACTCTATGTATAAGCAGTCTTTATTTTAATAATATTTGAAATTATTATTTTGGCAAATCTTTATCTGTATACCCATGCTAGCTGCATAGATAAAGCCCTTGAATATACGAATAGTAGAAAGAATATGAGATGCTCATATGATGAGTATCATGAAACTCATATTTGTAATACTGTATATTCTAAACGGTTCCTAGTCGATTCAGCCGCCACTAAGAAGGATATAGGCCGCTCGAGTTAGAGACTAGTATCTGCGATGTGAGTACCATGTTTCATTGGTAGGGGACATTGTGATGTCCGAACATGCAGATAGGTGCTCCTTGTAGAGTGCACTGAACAACCCTCCATAAAAGGACTTTCCAAGTGGTTCTCACTTATCGAGTGGAAAAGTCCTGGTTTATGGTTGTACAGAATTAGTCCTTATGACCCGGGACAACATTGAGACTCTATGTGCTAGAATTACACTTTGACTTGTTTACCGACTCTCATGGGGTCATCAGGTGGCAAGGTTGGGTGTTCTGTCGAAACACATAGGAGTCGATGCATTGTAGTCGGGGATTCACCGCTTACCTTCGGGTATGGATATCCTATGTGTTATCATGTGTATGTAGATCGAAATCTCTGGCCAGAGTATGGTTGTAATTATGAAAGGTGTTTCATAGATTACACCATCGATGCAACTACGACATGACACATAGTATCGATTCATTGACAACTCTCGATATACCAATGGTTGTCGAATCGATCGGGATATATGAGTTGAAGGGACCGTACTGTACGCTAACCATAATTGAATGGTTCTTGCAGGCACTATCATGTGATACCTAGGGAATCACGTAAGCGATGCTGCTAGGCGTTTAACGTGATTGGTTGGGTACTATCAGACTTGAGTTCTGACGTTCTTACTATCAAGGAGTTGATAAGTAAGAATGGAGCAATTGGGGTATGCTCGAATAAGGACATGTTTAGTCCGAATCACATTGAGATGTGAACCCACGGCTAGTTGTATCAATGAACCATTGAGGGCCACACAAGTACTAGCTTTGTAAATCCCGATGAGAAGTAAAAATAGTTCAATGTGTTGAACGGCTTATAAAGGAGTTTATAAGCGTAAGGAAAAATTAGAAGTATGACTTCTATAAAGGAGAAAATAGTTCAATATGTTGAACAACTTATAAATGAGTTTATAAGTGCAAAGAAAAATAGAAGTATGACTTCTATGAGAGAAATATAAATTTTGATTTATGGAAGTGTTCCTAAATTAAAATTTGGCCAAGTGAATAATATAATTGAAAATTGTGATTTTCATAGACATTATTATGGACTAAATAAATTAATTCAAGTGTTGAATTAATTAAACACTAGTGGGCCTAGTAGAGCCCAAATAATTAAATTAATTCAAGTGTTGGATTAATTAAATAATATTGAGTCTTGTAGAGCTCAATTAAAATAATTATTTAAACTAGTGGGACTTGAGTAAATTCAAGTAATATTTAAATAGTCTCAAATGTGTTTGAGATATTTAAAATTAGTCCAAAGTTTTTAATTTGATTAAAAACTATATAATATGCATGCATGGGAGGTGAAGAGTTGGGGAATACTTTTGATTAAAATAATGGTTGGCATGCAACTTTTTGTATCAACTTTTTGCAACCCCAAGACTTGACTCTCTTCCCTCATTCTTGCATACATGCTTGGCCGAAACTTGACATAGATTACTCTCCAATTTTTCTTCCTTTTGTGTTCTTCAATTTGTTGGAGAACACACACACTTCTCTTTGATAAATCCTCACATTTTTCTAGTGCAAATTGTGAGGGGATTTACCTAGTTGGTGGTGGGCCTTATTTTGAAGGAAAGTTTCAAGGTTTTGGAGGAGAGCTTGTAGATTTCTTCATGCCATTCAAGAGCTAAGATGTTTACACCTTAGTTGGAGCCAAACATCAACTTTTAAAGTTGATAGGTAATGAAATTTCTAACATCCTATGTATGTTTTTCATTTTGTAAATATTACACAAGATTTAAATGGGGTGGCCGAAATTTTGTAATAAAATTCGATTTTTGTGCTTCCGTTGCGCTTCCGGCCACCGTAACCGGTCCGCTTTCAAGTGGTATCCGAGCTTAGGTTACGGATTTTGTGTAATATTTACGTAATATTATGTTGAGATCGATTTCTAACCGCTTGAGAAATTTTTTTGTGCATGTATTGATAGGGCCGAAAATTTTTTAAGAAAACAAAAAAAAAAAAAATGTTTTTCCGGGCAGCCGAGGGGCTGCCCGAAAGGGGCTGCCCGAAAATTTCGGGCAGCCGAGGGGCAGCCCAAGGGGCTGCCCGAAATGTCTTTTTAAAATAAAAAAAAAATTTTTTTGTTGTTGCCGGAATCCGGCGACGGAGCTCCGGCGACGGCGATGACGGCTAGGGTTTCCAAAAGTGTTTTGGTGAATCTTAGTGTCATGGGCCTTGAGATGTTGGGCCATTGGATGGACAACATAATTTGTGAAATTTAAATGGGCCAAAATATTTTTGGTGTAAAATGGTTTTTGGGCCCTTAAGTTTAAATTTACAATTGTTGCACATATTTTCTCATAAAATAAATAATTGAAGTAGGACTTTAATTATTTATAGTAAATTGTGATTTACAAGAAATTCGATTATAAATAAATTAATTTGAAAGTAGACAAAGGTGTTTGTATACTTTGTTAATTTAATTTATAATTGTGGCGGTTAGTGATTGGATCAAGATATATAATATTGGATCAATTAATTATAGTGATAATTAATTGATGGTGTATGATATGTGATATTATGCATGAAGGATGATCAAAAGCCCAAGCCCAATTTGCTAGGTGTATGCTAGGATATTTGTGTTGTATGATTGTAATAATTATCAATTTAAAGTGGGCTTGGTTTATGGCCCGTTCCCACCCAATGAGATGTATCCCTATGTGCCATGGATATTTAATTGTAAATATTAGAATAGTGGAAGATCAAGATTGGAAGATGGTGGCCTTGGTGATTATGAAGATCGAAGACATGTAATATTGGATGCTAATGTAATAATATAGTTGCATTTGCATCCCGTGCATTTACCCTAGGATTGGACCTAGGCCCGTGTTTAGCTCACACGGGCCATTAGTTTTGGGGCGATTGATCATCCTTGTACTGTTTTCTATTTATAATATATGCATGATATGTTATAAATAATGAGTATGTGCGTTATTATTATTATAATAACAAAGTTGCATGAATCCGGCAAACATACGATCAAACATGGCGAGCTTTTAAAATAAAATTAATGATGAGACCTTTCAAAATTAAAAACCCTCATTTTGAATAAGATTCAAAATTAATATCAAGCCCGAAAAGGGGAATTATAAATTTGTTTATAATTTCCTTGTCTTCCATCGACAATGGGTGCATGATGAACGCTACCCGTACTCGGGGCTCGGCTCATATTATTGGGGGGGCCCTGGGTGCCGGAAAGCTGTGACATCCATTGACATAGTGATGTGAACTACGTGGAACTCCCATGATTTCGGCTCATATTATTGAGGGAACTCATGGCGACCGTCCATTAAGGTTCAACATCGATGGGTAAGGCTTGACACGTAAAGATGAACGACGTCATATTATTGGGTCCTAATCAAACGTGAGACAAAAGTATACGTAGAGGGTTGCATGGCGATGCAATTGGAAACTACCTTTTAGGAGTTGTGATGGCCGATATTATTCGGGATCACAATTCGCTAATTGGACCTTACGTACCTACTGAGGAAAGTGTTTCCCGTTTTCACTAGAGGGTAGTGAAAGATGTCAAAACAGTGGGAGTAAATATTTATAAAGTTAAAGTCCATACTTTATATCTTACCAAATATTTTAAAATAGTCATCAACATTTATCTGTTTTTACTTTTCAGTACAAATCGACAATGTCTTCGATGCGCAATTCGATATCTGTAATACTCGACAAACACATATTAACTGGACCTAATTACCTCACTTGGCTAAGAAATTTGAAAATAGTCTTAAATTCGGAAAGGGTAACATATACACTAACTCAGTCGCCCCCTGTTGAGGCTCCGACTGACTGCAATCCTGAG
Organism: Primulina eburnea; assembly: GCF_022965805.1. Classification (NCBI taxonomy): domain Eukaryota; kingdom Viridiplantae; phylum Streptophyta; class Magnoliopsida; order Lamiales; family Gesneriaceae; genus Primulina; species Primulina eburnea. The sequence goes on from NW_027330822.1 coordinate 137,035, forward strand.
GAATTGCAGGCTTACAAGGAATGGTGTGACCATGACTTGATAGCCAGGTGTTATATGCTGACTTCTATGAACGATGAGCTACAGAGGCGTTTTGAGGGTGCAAAGAGTGCTGCTGACATTCATTTGCATCTCAAAGAGCTCTTTGGTGAGCAAACACGACCTCTAAGGCATGCTACCGTCAAGGAGCTGATCACTTTGCGCATGCGAGATGGGGCCTCGGTCCATGAGCATGGCCTAAAGGTGATCGGGCTCGTGGACAAGCTCGTTGGCATGGATTTGATCTTGCCTTCGGAGTTGACCACGGACGTGTTGCTGTTATCGCTGCCTAGCTCATTTGATCCTTTTGTGGTGAACTTCAACATGAACAAGATGGAACCGACCCTTGAGGAGTTGGTAAACATGCTTGTTACGTTTGAATCCACCATCAAGAAAGAGAAGTTGGTTCTTTATGTGGGTTCTTCATCTGGTACGAAGATTGATCCACATGGGAAGGGAAAGAAGAGTTCTTTCCAAAGTCCCAAGAAGAACGTGCCCTTGTTGAGGCAATCTCCGAATCCCGTTGTGGCAGCCAGACCAGTTAAGGCTGACAAGACTGGTGATGTTTGTCATCACTGCAAGAAGCCTGGACATTGGAAGCGAAATTGCAAGGAATATCTGTCCCAGAAGTGTTCTGGAAACGGTATGTTCTAAATTTAAGTAAACATTTTAATTAACTCTACTTCTTGGGTATTAGATACCGGTTGTGACTCACATCTCTGTAATGGGTTACAGGTGATGGGAAGAAGTAGGAAGCTTAAGGAAGGTGTGACCTTCTTGAGGATGGGCAATGGAGCAAGAGTTGCTGCCAAGACCTTAAGAGATGTTTACTTATTGTTGAACAATAGTTTTAAGTTAATTTAGAGATGTTTGTTTGTACCTTTTTGATGAAAAACATTATTTCCATTTCTATTGTGATAAAGATGGATATTCTTGTTTATTTAGCAAAGGTGTTTGCAACATTTACAAGAATGAATGTTTAATTGGTACTTGAGAACTTGAAAACGATCTCTATAACTTAAAAGTAAAAGATATTCTACTAAATGTCCATTCAAAGGCAGATACCATATGAGATATGGATGGGTAAGCCTCCCAAATATTCTTATCTTAGAATATGGGGAGCCCTGCTTATGTGAAGCAGGTAAGTGGGAGATAAATTGGATTGTTGATCCATTTTATGTTACTTTGTGGGATATCCAAGGAATTGAGTTGGATATTATTTCTATCATCCCCAAGAAACAAAGGTGTTTGTTTCTAGGAATGCAACCTTTTAGGAAAGGGATTTTCTATTGGATAGAAAAAGGCAGATGATAGAACTCGAAGAGGTTCGAGAGAAACCCACAATTATAGAACCCACACCCGATGAGCCAAGAGAGGAGATACAAGCTCCTAGCATATACGAGAAAGTCTCGAGACCACCTATGAGGTATGGTCTGCTTCTTGAAGAGGGCCATGATGAGCCTAACCATGGATGTGATCCAAGGACCTTCAAGAAGCGTTATCTGATGCCGATTCATCCAAGTGGCTTGAAGCAATGGAATCTGAGATGAATTCCATGCATTCGAACCAAGTGTAGGATCTTGTGGATCCACCTGTGGGAACTGTTCCCACAGGGACTTGGGGAGGATGGGAAGGTGTTGACCTTCAAGGCGCGATTGGTGGCAAAAGGGTGTACTCAAAGACAAGGAGTTGACTTTGAGGAAACCTTTTCCCAATCGCAATGCTCAAGTCCATAAGGATTTTATTAGCCATAGCTGCATAGTATGACTATGAGATATGGCAGATGGATGTCAAGACAAACTTTCTTAAATGGGGATTTTAAGAAAATTATTTACATGTCTAAACCTGAAGGGTTTACATCTATCGGAAGTGAGCATATGGTATGCAAACTTCAAAGATCTATTTATGATCTAAAGCAGGCATCTAGGAGTTGGAACCTCAGATTCGACAGTACAATCAAATAGTTTGATTTACTAAGAATCATGAGAGACCCTGTGTGTATAAGAAGGTCAGTGGGAGTGTTGTGACATTCCCGGTATTTTATGTTGATGACATTCTACTCATTGGGAATGATGTAGGAATGTTGCAATCAACTAAGATATGATTAGCGAGTGAGTTCTCGATGTAGGACTTGGGTGAAGCATCTTTTGTATTGGGATACAGATCTATTGAGATAGATCGAAAAGATGGCTTGGTCTCACCCAGTCCACATACATGATACCATCGTGAAGCGGTTCTCGATGGATGCGTCCTTGAGAGGACATCTACCAGTGTGTCATGGCGTGTCCCTATCCAAGTCTGTCTCCTAAGACTGATGCAGAGATAGTGACGATGACACGCATTCCGTATGCTTCGGAAATTGGTAATATCATGTATGGGATGATATCTACACGTCCTGACGTGGCATTTGCACTATGTGTAGTGAAAGGATATCAATCGAACCCTGGTCTTCCACACCTGAAAGCTGTGAAAGACATCCTCAAGCAGTTGAGAAGGACCAATAAGTTGTTCTTGGTCTATGGGGTAGAGAACTGAAATTGGAAGGCTATACCGACTCTAGCTTCCAAAGCGATATCGATAACTCGAAGTCAACCTCTATTTTGTATTCATGCTCAATGGTGCTGCTGTCTCTTGGAAGAGTTCCAAGCAAGACAATATTACGGATTCCAGCACAGAGGCCGAATACATTGCTGCATCAGATGCAGCAAGAGAGGCTGTTTGGATAAGGAATTTCGTCCAAGAGTTGGGCGTCATTCCTAATGGAGTTGCTCCTATCCCGGTGTTGTGTGACAACACGGGAGCTTTAGCTCAAGCAAAGGAGCCAAGGTCTCATCAGAAATCCAAACTCGTATTGAGAAAGTACCACATCCTCGGAGAGATTGTGGAAAGAAGAGTAGTGTCTATTGACAAAGTCGGCTCCGCAGATTATGTTGTTGATCCACTAGCTAAGCCTTTACCTGGACCATTGTTCAACAAGCATCGCGAATCAATGGGTTTTGAACATATGGGTAGTTGGCTCTAGTGCAAGTGGGAGATTGTTAGAGTAGGTGCCCGTCGAGCCAAGTGTTGGCCGAGTGTTCACAATGAAACTCTATGTATAAGCAGTCTTTATTTTAATAATATTTGAAATTATTATTTTGGCAAATCTTTATCTGTATACCCATGCTAGCTGCATAGATAAAGCCCTTGAATATACGAATAGTAGAAAGAATATGAGATGCTCATATGATGAGTATCATGAAACTCATATTTGTAATACTGTATATTCTAAACGGTTCCTAGTCGATTCAGCCGCCACTAAGAAGGATATAGGCCGCTCGAGTTAGAGACTAGTATCTGCGATGTGAGTACCATGTTTCATTGGTAGGGGACATTGTGATGTCCGAACATGCAGATAGGTGCTCCTTGTAGAGTGCACTGAACAACCCTCCATAAAAGGACTTTCCAAGTGGTTCTCACTTATCGAGTGGAAAAGTCCTGGTTTATGGTTGTACAGAATTAGTCCTTATGACCCGGGACAACATTGA